>NW_009646501.1:229681-306536 GCF_000708025.1 Charadrius vociferus
GGAAGGATATCCTTTTCACATCAAAATATTACTTCTGTTGCAGTGGAAAAAAAACAATCTAAAACCCCAGTGCTTTACTTAATATGAAATGCAGGCAAGGGTGCATCAGATCTCTAAGTATGAAAGGATGATCATTAATATGACAGCCTTTAAGAATAATCTGGCAAAACAGTGTATTTACAGTACAGTGAGACCTATAGATCCTATCTGTATAGGAGAAACAAATTTCAAGGAAGGGAGTAGACTGTTTCTGTGGATGCAAATGCCTCAGACCAACATGTTTATCGGAACTTTTAAAAATTTTCCAGCACTGGACACAGTGTAAAGAAGCGTAGTTACTGATCTCTTTCAGAAATGCAGTAGTTACTGCAGCTAATAGGCTTTCTGCAAAGGTATTGCATTTGTTGTAGGATGACTGAACTAAAAAGTTGAAAATGGCCATTGGAAGGGACAGTTTCTGTCCTTAGCAAGATGCTAATGAATTCCCAGCCAGCTTTGCCTTGATTTAAGCTTTACTCTTTGTTGGCGGTGTACTGGGAATCTGCTTAGTACATAGTTGGGTTTTGCAGGATGTGTGAAATGTGTGCCCAGCTTTTACATTTCTTTTTATTGTTTTAAAAAAATGTGCAAAGCAAGAGATAGAACAGCTAAAAGCAATATGTTGGTTCCTAGTGATCTGTGCTAAAAGACCACCTTACCTTGATTTATTTTATTTAGCTTTTTTTTTCCCCTTTGTACATCTTGAACCACCTTTGTGTTGAGGTCTAACCCTTTCTTAAATAATCTCTCATCGTGTGTGCACTCAGCCTTCTTACAGACTTCCAAGTCTGTGTGTTATACACACCCTTCTACCTCCTTTTTTTCTTTTTCTTTTGAGCTCACCACTACATGTGCTGCAACTGATCTACTGTACCGCTTGTTAAACGACTCTGCTGGGTTTGGAGGATGGCATTTACAAGCTGAAGCTGTAATCCTAAAGTAAAGGAGGTTGCACGTTTTGGAGGAAAGAGAGATGGAGCTTTGTAAACACTGAACGGTTGAGTTCAGAGCTAAGGATATTAGCGTTATGCAGCTCCAGAATCTTTTTAGTTTCAAAGCTAGGAGGTGACACAAGTCTTTTGAAGTCTGTTAGCGGTGCTGAACAGAGGCCATTCAGCAAGCTTGTGTTAGGTATTCAGGTGAATGGGATTTTTAAAGTTTGCATAGCATTTACTTCTGAATGATGGAGCTGAACTGCTTTGCTTTCAAAGCCAGTATAACTGAACTCCAGGGAGAAGCTGCGTGTTGGTTATGTTTGCATTTGTCCTATCTGAATGAAGAGATTGAAGAGCACGTTTCTGTGTTAAGGAAGGAATGATCACCGTGAAGTTAGTTCTCCACTCAACTGTGAGATTATTTGAGGCAAGAAAATAATAAAAATTACAGTTTTGAATTGAGATTTTGCAGTCCTCCTTCTCCATCTCTACCCAATTGAAGAATACTTCACTTTCCTGAGCAAATAATTTCCTAGCTGTAAGATGATGAAATACACTTCTTGTAGAATCACCACCCTAAAAATCTGTTGTGCTGCTTTTTAGCTTTGATCTAATGTGTCAATCTTATGCCATTTTAAATGCCACCACTTGTTTCCCTCTTTTAGTGGTGCTGGGACACTGGTACTGATCACATCCTCAGTGTTACCCCTGTCCTGCTGTGACTTTTAAAGTATGCTTTAGCTCTAAAAGCAGAAACCTGCTGAGCGGTAGTTAAATAGAGTGATGATTACAGCAAGCTCTGCCACTATTTTAATCATTAGCCTATGAATGTGAGAAGGAAGAATAATATGATGTTTTCTAGCTCTTTAGAGTCCATGCCGCCTGCTGAGCAGCTATGCTATAACACCTTCAGGGTGGACCTTGTAAACCTCTGTCTTGGCTTATTTGTGGACGTGTCCTAGTGTTGCTGATTTTTCTAACTTTCCTTTTATTATGAATAATTTTAACTGCAGTATTGTGCTCTGCCATGCTGCACAAATATGTAAAAACCCCTCTATGAAGAAGTTATTCCCATCCTCTTCCTTCTTTTTTTAAACCAGGTTTCTCTCCAGTGTGTCTCTTGTCTCTCTCTTTCTCAGCAGGAGACTTTCCATCAGTGCTTGTTTGTATGTGGGGAAGATGTAAATAGCTGCAAGACTTAGGCGATCTCTCTTTGGATGCTATAAATCAGTCTTTGCATATGCTTTACTGTCCTATTTATTAGCCTGCAGCTAATACTGAATTTCATGACAGACTACAACTTACAAACTGTTTGTTCGCTCAGCAGGGTACAGACACAAATTAAAATGGAAGAGATTTGGATACCTTACTTTAATTTTCTTGTTTCTTTCCTTCATATTATGGCAAATGCTTCTTTTGTTGCTGCTGCTTATGAGCTTTTTGACTGACCCTTGTGAACACTGCTGACCGTATCGTATTCCCTTTTAATCAGCAGTAGGTATTATTCAGTCTTCTGACCCAGGTTACTCACTAAATAGTGATTTATCAATATTTTCCATGATTTTGAGGTTAAAACTCTAAATATAAGCACTTCTGTGCTTGCTCTTACATTGTTTTCTACCATCTCCCTTCTACGTAACCTTTCCTTTGTTACGTACCTTTGCCCTACTTGGTGAGTCTTGCAAATCATTTACTTTTGTTTGCTTTGTGTCAAGAATATGGTACTTTAGGGATGACCAAGAATTTTGGTACATTGGTGGTACTGCCTATTGGTTAGCCTATTCAGAGCATGCAGCAGTCACTTAGCTTGTGCAAAGTTTTATGATTATTGCTGTAGTCACAAACCCACATGCTCTTGAGAACTGAAATGTTGTGGTGGATGTACCTTTTTGTATAAATTTCTATATATCTAACTATAAGAACTAAGTGTAATACTTTTCCAGTAGTTTCTTTTTCAAGATTAAAAATTAGGGATGTTCACTTGATGTCAATATTAAATTATGTATTCAAAGCTCTGAGAGTTGATTTTGTAAATGGCCTCTGACAATTGAGTGTCTGTTCATTTTCTACTGCCTACTAAGAAAGGACAGGACTACATTAAAAGCTGTATGGATCAGGTGACACATGTTGAAGGCAGGCAAGGCTGAGATCCGCTATCTAGAATTGAATTGCACACTGACAGTAATTAGGAAAAATACATTCTCTGTCTCCAAGATATAACCTTTTCACCATGTGCATGGTCTCCAAAGCTCTGCCAATTGGATAAAGTTTTGCGTTACTTAACACTTCATTTAGTCGAGGAGTCTGAAGAAACTCACTCTGTTATAGAATTATTCTCAAATTCACCATAATTCCTTTTTATGTCGTTGTCTTGGAATCACAATACTGTTACAGCCTTTGCAGTAGGATTATTGGTATTTCCTGAGCCAAAAGGAAATTTTAATACTCTTCATTAAAGTTGTGATAGTTTCAGTAGGAACTGACAATTCTCTCTTCCAAGATTTACTTTCAAAATAGAGGATCTGAATTTTCTGCATGCCTCAGCCCCAATTGTAGCAGTTCTATGCTCATAAGATAGATAGTTTTATTGTTTTTCGTGTATCTCATCTCACTTACAGATGTGATGACACAAAGAAAAAATGTTTAATCTAATTTGACCTTTTGCAGTATGCAAGTCATAGAATTTACAAGCCATTCTTGCATTATGTGCAATACCATATGAATAACACAGTAGTCTTCAAGCGATTGATCACGATTAAAAGTTTTTAAATTACAGAAAATTTCAATAGCCTCAGGTAAGCTCTTTAAATACTTAACTATGTTCTTAGCATTTATACCTTATTCCAGTCAAATGTTTCCAGCTTTTACATCTAACAGTCAGATCTTAAGTCTTTCTGCTAAATATGATGAATCTTGAAGTATTGAATGTTTTTGTTGTTGTGTAGGATCTTAAAATCATAGAATCATAGAATGGTTTAGGTTGGAAGGGACCTTGAAGATCATCCAGTTCCACCCCCCTGCCATGGGCAGGGACACCTCCCACCAGCCCAGGTTGCTCCAAGCCCCGTCCAACCTGGCCTTGAATACCTCCAGGGATGGGGCAGCCACAGCTTCTCGGGGCAACCTGCCCCAGGGGCTCACTGCCCTCAGAGTACAGAATTTCTTCCCAATAGCTAATCTAAACCTGCCCTCTTCCAGTTTGAAGACATTTCCCCTCATCCTATCTCTACAAGCAGCAGTAAAAAGTCCCTCCCCAGCTTTCTTGTAAGCCCTCTTCAGATACTGGAAAGCTGCTATGAGGTCTCCCCAGAGCCTTCTCTTCTCCAGGCTGAACAACCCCAACTCTTCATAAGAGAGGGGCTCCAGCCCTCTGATAACCCGCGTCCTGCTGGCCACGCTGCTGGGGATGCAGCCCGGGATGGGGTTGGCTTTCTGGGCTGTGAGCGCACGTTGCCTGTTCATGTTGAACTTCTCACCCACCAACACCCCCAAGTCCTTCTCCTCAGGGCTCTCTCAGTCCATTCTCCACCCAGCCGGGATTTGGCCATGGGATTGTTCCAACCCAGGTGCAGGACCCTGCACTTGGCCTTGTTGAACTTCATGAGGGTTGCACAGGCCCACCTCTCCAGCCTGTTCAGGTCCTTATATTGACCACAGTCTTGGCTTTGTTTGGTTAACTTCTGTGTCTTAAGTGTCTTTGCAAGGTCCTTGTTCTGTTGAAGCGCTGCTTTCAGTTCTGGGCAAAGTATCTCAAACCGAACTTTCACATATGTTTGTTAACCATTCTCTTTTCTTTCCACAATTAATACTTTTGCTTACCATGTTTGTTCTCTTTCTTCCTACGGAATGGGAAACTTTTAAGCACATGTTGGTTTTTTTTTCTTCCCAATTAACACAAGCCTCTTCAGCAGTGACAAAAAAGGCACTATAAACATCCTGCATGCTTAAGAAAAGCGGTTTTTCATACGGAATGTTTCAGATTGTTTCATGTGGCAGGGGACGGTCATTGCCTACGTGATGCACTTCTGGACGCAGTACAGTAACAAATAATAAATGTATTCATAAGAAAGTGTACTGAATGCCTCGAGTAATGACTAATGGAGACTTGAAATTGTTACTTTTTAGTTCAGGTGTGGTAAAACTTAACTTTTTTTTTTTAATCAGACAGCCCTTTGGTGTCTGTCACAAAAAGAAATGTCTTGACACACACCCCACACACACCCCCAAAAAGGCAGTTCTGCGTCACAGAAAAGCTTTCATAATTGGGACATGCAAGTATTTCTGTGTGTGCACTTGCACCGGATTTCCAACAGTGCCTGTGTACCATGAAGGCTGAACTGGTTCCACAGTATCAAGCTGTGTTCCCAGGGATGTTAGGTTTGAGATAGTTTGCGGGAATATGGGGACTCCTGCCCACCTGCTGTCCCTGGCCTTTGGGTCAGTGCAGGAGTGCCTCGGGAACCATGTGCTGTCTTATCAGCATCGAACCGGCTAGCAAAAATGTGGGCAAAAGGATAAATGAGGTGATATTGTCTGTGGCCTTCTTGCTCTGATAGCTGTGAACTCCATCACCGTCATCTTTGTTTCTCAGCTGCGTGGAACGTGCTGTGGAGATCAGTACCTCAGCTAGGAGGGAAATTCTCCAGATTTTTAGCTGGATTTTAGCAAAAGTTTTTCAGCATACCTTGTGTTTCTTTCTGTATTTATGTGCTTTAACCGCGATAGGAATAAAGCACAGAAAGTATTTTGTGAGCATTGGCATCCAGTCTGTCATCAGCAACCAGGTGAACTGGTAGTTTGGCCATAATGAAAAATGAAATGCATATGCTTCTGGAATAAATGAGACTCAAATCTCATTTGGTGCTGGCTCTCCCACCCTTTTCCTTTTTTTGCGGGAGTATTGCGTGGTAGTTTCAATCTTCCCCAATTTCTCACAGGCTCTGGAATGCTTTTTGTGGAAATACCTAGACCTATCACCCATCATTACAGCTATCGTAGCGAACAGCTCACCGTGCAGCATATTGGAATTTCTAGCATTTATTACTGCCTAAAAATGCATTTTGTGAGAAAAGAGAAAGAATTGATCTCTCAGTGTAATACTTTGGAGTCCCTCATAGGGAACAGCCTAAATCAAGAAGTGTGTTTCAAGACTGAGCTTTAAACTGAAAATAAGCGGATATACAGCCCAGGAGAGGTGAAAGATGGAAGGGGAGTTGTGATGTGCAGGATATTCTGAAGCTCTATATGTCATAAAAACCTGAAATAAAAAGGTAAGTATTGAGTGGTGAAGAAAGTTTCACCCGGTTTTCATGTCACTTAACAGGTTGGAAGACTCTTCTGTTGTGTCTACCTGTTACATCCATGCCGTTAGATTACTAGGGGGGTGATAATACTATTTATTGTACATAATATGGGAGGTGAGGTGGGATTTTTTGGCACAAATCCTGAAGTTTGCTTCAGCTAACACTTGGGGTTATTTTAGGTGGGAAGGGAGAGAGAGGGTTCCCAGCCGGAGTAACACCTTCCTGGTTATCAGAGGGGTTGTGAGGAGGCCTGTGTCGACCCAATGGTCAGACTGGTGGAGTGAAGGCTGTGTGATAACGTTCACCTGTCCAAACCGATGCAAGGGGTTGTCTGGAGCACAAACATGGAGGGAAATCTTAATTAAGGTTTACAGTAAGTTTAAAAGGCTTCTGTTGTTAACTACTGTGGGTAACACTGAGATGTGCAAGATAGGCAGAATCCAGCCCTGGGTTAGTCTCGGAAAGCTTTGGGTTTATATGAACGCTTAAGTTGCTGCTTGCTCAATATAACAGTTAATGGCTAGATTTTTTTTTACGTCTAAAACTTACTGATGCTTAACAGAGGTTCTGTTTTTATTGATTAAGTTTTATTTTTGCTGCTCAAATCTCAGTAGGTTGGCAGCCTCAGCTGTTTGGGCTTTTTTTCTTTCAAGTTTGACTTGAAAATTTCAGACAAGTTAGTCCTACAGCCTGACCTTAAATGTCACGCTTTTTTCTGTGGCTTACAACGCTGTTTGCTGTTAGTTGAGATAGAACCTCCCTAGCCGTTATAGCTAGAAGATAGTCAAACGGAGCAAAACTCGGGAGAGGGGGGAGAACTGAACAGATGTATTTACTTGAAAAATACGGCTTCATGCTCACTATCCAAGCTGGCTTGTCTGGTGAATGGCTTGAATTTTCTGTGGAAACAGCATATGAATTGGCATATGCATAACGTGGAATGTCTGTGACCTCTAAAGGCGTGCAAAATGCTCCAGAATATTTTTACACGATGTACTTGTATGATTTGCTTAACTCTATAAAGTCTAAGAAACCTCAGTACCATCTTTACTTAGTGAAAGCTGAACTTTCTTTAGGAGCCTGCACCTTACTCCTGGGCTTTTTGGGGTGGGGGTTGTTCCTGAGTTTTGGCAGAGGGTTGTATGTCCGCTTCAAAAGCACTGCAGCGATTGTCAATGGCAGTGGTGGATCAGATTTCTCTGAGGTGGCAGCAGGAAGAAATAAATAGCGTAGAGGCAAGCAATGGACCTGCTACTTACCTGAGAAAGGGCTTCCGCGATGGCACTGCCAGGAACTACGGGAAAGCAAATTCCTCCTACTCAAAGCGTGATCCGACGATCACTTTAGAGCGTGAAGAAACACCCTTCAAGGTTTAATGCTGTGCAGTTGGTGAGGTACTCTAGATGAAAATTATTTCAAGTGGCTTTTTCTACTAAATCAGCAACCTCCAGTATTTGCTGCATTCCCTGGTATGTGCTGTACTACCTGCTGGAAAAAATAAAAAAGGGAGGTTTCTGTCCTGGGTAAAACCATTGTACATCTTTGTGTCAGTTCTTACATTTTTATATGCACCTGTTACTTCTCTTTCTCATTAGCTGCTCTCTAGAGCAGCAATTCGAGTGACAGGCCATAATGTTATCCACTCATCGACATGTCTGTTCACATCAAAATGTTTTGCTGCAGGTGAGGTGATAATTTTCCTTACATCAATCAACATTTTGTCGGTAAGATCAGACAAATGGCCCTCTGGTTTTTGAAACGTGTATTTATCCTGTTTCCAATTTGAACAAAGGAAAATACAGTAGGCAATTCTGGTGGAAGTGAATGGAGAAAATAACTAATAATTGGTCAGTAAGCCATTTGAGTTGCTAGGGTTACTCCAAAATAGTAGAGGTTTATTTACAGTTGCAGCAGCGCAGTTCCTAGTGTGGGGACTGCACTAGTGTTAGCCATTGCTTTATATGTGTTTTTGTAAAAAGCGAAAGAGGAAAGCCAGTTTATTTCGAAACAAGTAATGAGAATATTGTACGCAAAATGTTGCTATTTTTTATTTTTTTGTTTCTCCATTAAACCAGAATTGCTTGGGCATTGCTAAGCAGAATTTGCTGTCAGATAGGTACAAGTTACAGTCTCTAATGTGTTCTTTCTCTTCCCATTTGTGTCTATTGAACAAACTAATGTTGCAGGCAGTCATATCCCAAATTGAGAGTAAAAAGAAGTTCAGCTTGTTACTGGATATGTGAGATACTATGTTTATATCCATGGGGAGAAATGAGTCAACTTTTATGATCAAACTATGATTCAGAAGTGCTTTATGGCAAAATGTATTTGAGTAACAAAAAATCGAAACAACCCCCAAAACTATATTAGCACAAAAGCACAAAAGAATCTCACTTGCAGTACAACTGTTGATTACCTCCATGTGTTCTTCTTGTCCCATTGGTCATTGCAGACTCCATCATGATTTGCTCGTCTTAGAATTTCCTTTTAGGGAAACAGTCATCTATACCTGCCACATCTTGGACTATGCCGTCCAGATGTTGGCAGTGGAGATATATCCTTTAAAGGAACAGAACATTTAGCTCTTCTCTTTTGCTGTTTTCCCACCTAGTGGTTATTGAAAAAAGGCACATAATACTTAGACATCTAGATAAGTTTTTGTTTTGTTTTCAGCTGTATTTATTCGATACTTAGCATTCTCTGTCTGGCCTGGGTAGTAACTCTGATTACAGGTATTATTCAAAAATTGCTTCAATGTCACAGTAGTATATGCACCGCATGTCAAGAAAGAACCTCCTGTGCTTTCAGGCTCCTTAAAGGAAAAAGTCATTCTTTGTGCATGGTGGAGAATCAAATTGGGTTTTTGCTAGACTTTTGTAAATAGATGGAGACAGGAGACAAACTAAAAGGCAGTAATTCTTGTGGTGTTTGTAATTCTCGGAAGCCTTGGAACAGAAATCTTGTTGTTAGCTGACAATATACGGCATCTACTCTGCCAGAGTAGTACCTAAACTTGAGCAGAGCGGACCTTCCTCTCGAGAACTTCAAAGGCATCTGCTTTTCTCAATTAACTGTGTAAGTGACTGAGGCACTTGCTCTCTGAGGCCATTTCATTAAACCAGTAAAATGAATACTCAAAATAGCTGTACTAGATACCACTTAATGTGCGTATTATTTCTTATTATTTCAAAAGCGGCTGTAGCTGTGTGCCACGGTAAGCTTAAAATAGTCTATGTAGTTAGGACAGCGGATGTAGTCATGCAGGAGTACAAGCACAGGTACAGATCTTGCTGTGCTGTGTATCACATGTGTGAAAGCAAGCGATTACTGCATGTCTAAGTCTGTGTTTGTTAACATTTGTGAAAAACTGAACTCAGGGGACTTAACATGATACCTAACTAAATGACTGTGCTTGGGGCCCTGAGGCTAATGGCATAAAATGTGGCAGTGCATTAGGATCACTTACCTGAAATAGTACCTCAAACAATTTATATGTTAAATGACTTGTCACGTATCTTGGTAGGGTCTGCAGCCTGCTTTTCATTATAGATGTCATTATATTCCTGTTTGGAACCATCACTTGGAGAGGGAGGAAAAAAAAACAGTATTCAGTAAAACCCCGCTGGGTTCAATTTTCAGGAAAATTAACAAATGCAAACTTAATTGGAGTAATAAAATCATGAAGGATGGGGCGTGGTTAATATTGCATGAAATACATGTCCAAGAAGAGAAGGAAAACAAAATCGTGTGGGGATGTGCTTTTGTATCCTTAAGTCTGAAGGACTGTGCTGTTCACATCTCTGCGTGTTGCTCTGGGATCCAGCGTAGTGGGGACACACGTTGACTTTTTGTTTGAATGCACTGCTTTGGCACCCCCTCCATGACAGTAGGAAAATCCACTTTTTCGTGTAGTTACATGTGGTTCATTTACACTGAGGGTTGTTTTGGGATGAGACCTGGATGGATGTCAGAGGACTTGATCAGAGCTTCTCAGACTTAGCTGACAGTGGTCATCTGTAGGAGTGTTGGCCATCCCTAGCTCCGTGGAGGGCTATATATATATATATGTACTTACATCCACCTCTTCTTGCATTCTTTTGCGTGTCCATCTGAACCAGAGCTTTCCACATTACTTACCCCCCACTAGATCTCTC
The DNA here is from genome assembly GCF_000708025.1 of Charadrius vociferus. Taxonomy (NCBI): domain Eukaryota; kingdom Metazoa; phylum Chordata; class Aves; order Charadriiformes; family Charadriidae; genus Charadrius; species Charadrius vociferus. Next base: position 240,113 of record NW_009646501.1, read on the forward strand.
TTGTCTCGCCCAGTTCTTCCTGCTTCGCTCTGCTTTGGTCCTATTGCTATGTCCTGACCGCAAAACAAGTCTCTAAAGTGAGTTCTGGAATAAAAGGCTGAGACTTGGAGCTGGGAGTCCTTGATGCCCTTAGGAAGGAATTGCCCTATTTGGATCTTTGTGTAGTCACATGAGGAACTGTATGAAGGAAAAATATGTTCCTCTCCTGTCCCCAGACACAAACCATTATATTTTTACTTGAATCAGTTCTAGCACACAGTTTCTGTGGAGTGGGAGAGCTAAAAGGAGACATTTTCTGGATGAATATCGCTGCTTATTGAAGTCGCTGTAGCGTCAAGCCACAGCCTAATACTATTGTGCGGAAAGAAAGTTAGAATTCTCCATTTTTTTCCAGGTGAAAGGCGGGCAGGCCATTAGCACAATGCCTGGGATATCTTAAGTTCACATCAGTTACAGCCCGTTATTATTTTACTTATCAATTGAAAAACGGATTTCAAATTCAGTTAGTCAACAAACGCTTTTCCTGTTCTTTAAAGACAGCCTTAGGGGGTGCTGATTTTACACAGGTTAAAGCTAGTTCATTTTTAATATGGTCAGTTTCAATGTTGTAACAAGGCTAATTTTAGTCAAGGTACTTGATTTGAATGGTTAAAAAGTAAATAAGTTTTTGAAAACAGCTTTTTCTTTGTGGGTTTTGGGAGGAAAAGAAACTACAGTAAATACAACTGCCATCTGTTTCATATAAGAATTTTTGGGCTGTGAATGTCCTTGCAAAAGCTGAAAAGCCCATACAGATTTTTTTAGTAGTGAAAAATGAGTAATTTTAGGATTTTTGTTAAATTTTTCGTTGATTTGATTGCATTGAACCAGATGTTTTTTTTTCCCCTAAGAGCCTGCACCAAATCAGTGTGCGTGTGTGATACATGCTTTAAGAAAATACGTGGCTAGCAAATTCTGAAAGTATGATCTGGAGATTTGAAGATGCATTGTCTCACACATTTCTTAACACTTAAGTAAGTATGGAAATAGCTGCAAACCTGCTATACTAGGTATGATGAATGAGCTTATTTGTCCAAACATATTTTCTTTGTACAATGCACATTTTTTGCATCTGTCCACTCCCTTCCCTAGTGTATTCACTGTGAAAGTGAACCATCTTTGATTCCAGAGTGTCTTTTACTCTCTGAGGTAGCGTTCATCGCTATTATGTACCACATGAATGGAGCAAAAGCTGTGTATCGACTAGAACAAGTAAAACTTCCGCATTGGTTGGGAACTGCAGATACAATCATGAATGCTTTTACGTATCTGGAAACAGTGTGTTCCTCTAAAAGCTTGCTAATTTTATTTTAAATAGGGAACATAAATATCTGACTCATTCTCTCATGCGTCTGCTGTTCTTCCATAGAAAGTGCCTTCGCTTCAGTATTCAAGGCATCTAACAATACTTATTCAGATGCCACTTGTCTTTTTAATAACTGAATAAGGATTTCTGAATAAGTACCATTAAGCAAATCAGTGCAGAGCATAAACATCTATTGTATTATTCCTGATAAAGAAGTACCCTGTATTTCCACTCTCTGATTCAACCCTTCCTTTTATTGATAAACGTCTTCTGAGGAGTCTGTTCTAGCAGATCTGCTTGACCTCTCTAATCTTCTGTACCAAACAGACATGTAGCACTGCTTCAAGAAAGGATTTTAGTTCTTATTTGGTGTGGTGGATTAAACAAGCATCACTGAGTTTCTGAGTACCTTCCAGGAATTTCCTCTGACTGAACCTTAAACACTCTGTGTCTCTCAAGAACTTCAGTTTACTGTTGGTGCCATAATTGCTAAGTTTGGACTCATTCTCTGAGCTGGAGCCTGTGAGTAGCACTGTTCGGCACCGTGGACTGACCTTCCATTTATATTCACAGTGCATCTCCAGGCATCGTTCCTCTGAGCAGCACCTTGGCTCTCTGAAAGCCTTCGATGAAGTGTTCTGCATTGTTCCCTCTACGGTTAGTCAGATTTGGATCCTTGATCTCATTTCTTTATTTGTTTCTTGTCACCAGTTGTCTCCTAAAGTCTGCTGCTGTCTTTCTTGAAATTCTTCCCCCTTGTTAATGGGAAGAACTTGCTTCTGGGTGGTCCTGAGTTCCCAGTGCTTTTACAGTAGATGAGGCCTATGAAGCAGTTAATGAACGAATACAGCCATTTAGCTTGGATTATGGTAACGATGATTTTCTCATCCTCTGAACTTTGTTGCTGGGCACAGTAAGGCTGTCGGCATCTGTAGACCCTGCCAAAGCCTGCGCCTGCATTCCCAAGCCTGTTCCCTGAGCTTGGCTGTACCTTGGCTCTGTTTTCTCATCTTCTGTCTGCTAAGATGAAAGACCCTAGTGCTACCCATCAGGCAAGACTGCCCGTACTTTGGTCCCTATGGTTGTGCTTAATGGCATCAACCTGTCTGGCTGTGTGTTGCTGGTCCTGCCATCGTATTCATTCATACCTGGGGTCTGATGAGTTTGTGAATACATACAGAAAGCCATCTTTTTCAATTAAAGCTATATGTGTCATTATTTAATGTGTATGAAAAAGTGAAATTTTTGGTACCGTCTTGCTGTTACATAATCTCACTTAAGCATTGTTGTCTGGGTGTGTTAATGAGGCCAGCACTGGTGTATGAAATAGTTTTCCTCTCTTATCCCAGTGGCAGGGCAATTAGTGCATCTCTGCTGGCCACTGACTTTGAATCATGCGTGGTTATAGTGCTTTTATTCACAAGCTGTCACTATTACTCTCTCATCTATCTAGTTCACAGGCAAAAAAAAGTATGCCATCTTTCAGGATTGCATTATAGAATGGAAATAAAAGAAAAAAGATTTAGTAAAAAAGTAATGCCTAAACAGTAGCCTTATTCTTCAGGGAGAAAATAAAATACCTGCTGACAGCTCTTACCTTAATGATGTTCTTGCTTCTGTCAAAACATCAGACACCCCATCATTTCCATTGGCATTTGCAAGACTTTTTAAAGCGATGCATAGGAAAGCAGAGTGTTTTGATGGGTGCTTTATTTTTTTTTAGTTGGAATCCCTTTCCATAGCCACTGTTTTACTTGAAAATTATCTTTTTTTCTTTCTATGTCCTCTCAGATTGATTAAAGAAGGGTTTGGGAACAAGAGGAAGCGAAGGGTAGGTAAGATATAAAATTTACCCAAGTCACAAGTTTCTCTACTGTAACATAATTAACCAGTGGGAGCTGCATTGTAATGATTACACAAAGGGATATTTGTAGCCCGGACAGGCTGGTGATGGGGAGCTGGGATACTCCGCTAATCCCAGCCACTCTGGACACTTCGTATGTATTTACAAGGTACTGAAATTCCTCCTTTGCAGAGGTGTAAGGTGGAGTGGAAGAGGCAGCAATGTCCACTTGGACATAAATATAAGTTTTCAGCATTCTGGATCAGTCCTAGCCTCTTCCCTGCAAGTTCTGGTGGTCTCTACCAGTACTACCGGTGCATGTCTGTTCTGGCATCTACAGAAGAGCACTGAGCACTGTGGTGTGGATGGTACTGTGGTACTCTGATGCATTGGAAAACTTGTGTGAGAGTGAGCTGCAACCCATGCTGTAAAATGAGTTGGTTCTCCTCAAATAATGTAAAATCTATGACCATCTAATTAATATGGGAGAAGAGTGAGGGGTGATGTAATTGGGATTGGGGCACTGAGCCCAAGTGTTTGCCTGAGCTGCCATTGAAAGTGAAGGAGACTCATTGTCTATGGGGAAGGAAAGCCTCAGAAAGCACAGCCAGTCTTTGAATTTGATGGTCGGCTCTCAAGGATTTACCATTTATTAGCTTTTCTCTTAAAACTCTAAGTCAAAGTGTGCTTGAAAGTCTTAAGGTAAGGCAGAGCTCTAAGTCCTGCAGTTACAGAGGAGCTGAAAAATGGTGAAGAGTGCCATCACGGAGGTGATGGCTGTGCTGGAGCAGGGACACTGCTGAGGATGGAGAGTGGCAAAAAGAGACCAGTAAGCTCAGAGTGTCAGGAAGGTGGTGTTACACACCGGCCTCCTGTGCTCCCTGTCTCCTCTCTGAAGGAACTGGGAGAGACTAAGCATAACCTGTGGCAAAACCAAGGGAATTTACACTGGGAGGGTGGTAAGAGAAGTTTCTGGCTTAAGCTAAGCAAGGGGAAAGGAAAGGTGTTTACTTAACTATTTGTGCAGTTGTGGATGTTCTCCTCTTTTAAGTCAACACCCCAAATCAGAAGTTTGCATTAACTGGTAACAGAATTAAATTAAGGAAAAAAGTTCCAAGTTGAAACTGTTAGACCATCCATGACAGCAAACCATCTTTATTTGGCTTCTCTTTATTGATTTATTTTTTTATTTTTTATCTCCATCACTGGTCTTGATGCTGCTTCGAGAAGGTATTTCACATGCAGGAGATTTTTCTGCTCTGATGTGGGGTCTTCCCCAGGCTGCAGTGGGGGTATCTGCTCCACCATGTTCCTCTGTGGGCTGCAGGTGGACCACCTGCATCACGATGGTCTCCTCTACAGGCTGCAGGGGAATCCCTGCTCTGGCACCTGGAACACCTCCTCTCCCTCCTTCCTCACTGAACTTGGTGCCTGCAGGGTTGTTTATCTCACATTTTTCACACTCCCCTCACACACAGCTGCTGCACAGCATTTTTTACCCTTTCTTAAATATGTTATCACAGAGGCAGCACCAGTGTTGATGGACTCAGCTTTGGACAGCAGTGGGTCCATCTTGGAGCTGGCTGAAACTGGCTCTGTCCGACACGGGGCGCAGCTCTTGGTCTTTTCTCACAAAAGCCATCCCTGTGGCCCTCCCAATTCCAAAACTTTGCCACGTTAACCCAAATAGAACTAGATACGGGGCAACCACAAATCATCTAGTTAAGAGAAAACAGCGTCCAATATTTTCATAGCATAACCATTGCTTGTGGCTTGCTTGCTTTTGGGGTAGGAATTGCTCTAGTGAGTTTAGAGAAGGTTCCCTCCCTTCTTCTGTAGAACTATCATCTAAATAGGAGGTATGGTTATATCTATCTGAGGTTGCCAATAACTAGCTAGTCCTGGGGCAGGATGCCACACTCAGTGATATGCTGCTGATCTGCGATAGCTGGACATTTGTGCTTTGTGCCTGATGGAAAGGATGTCAGACTCAAATAACAGAGTGTATTAAGTTGTAACAAGTTTTACTTCATATATTCTTTATCAACAGCAAACACCCTAGGGCACCAATCTTATTTGTCCACGTCCACTCACAAGGCAGAGAGAGGATGAAACTATAGAGAAATAGGCATCATGGAGCCTAAGCAGCGAAAACGAGAAAGCGATTCCCTGTCCAATTACCCTTTATCCACACAATAGTTGTTTGCAATCACTCCGGCTGTGTCATGCTGACTGGCGGGGAGATGTGGGCAGGATAAGAAATGAATCCATTGCGAATGGACAGCATTTTCTGGTTTGCAGTGTACGTTTAGCAATAAGTTGCTTCTCCCAAAGTTGAATAAGCTTGTTCCTTACTTGCGCTTTATTTACATGTCCCCTCAAGTATTCTGGTATTCATTTCATCTCTTGCTGTCCCTTACTGTTCTCGTGACAGAATTCAGGAACTGGAAGCGTTTACAATAGATGTGCCATCAAAAGTAGAAATATTTTAGCAAAATTTTAGCTTCTACTGCCCCCCAAAATTAAGATGCTCTGCGTGTTCACATTTCATGGAAAGACCAAGCTCTTAATGTAAAAATGATCTGCTTCTCTGTTCCTGGGTAAGCTTTCTACATTGTGGGGTCTGTAGAGGGATGTAGTGAACAGAATAGTTTGTGACCCCTTCATGGTGAGATAGGATACGATATAAGACACATGACTCTGATCCACTGAAAGTTTTCACTTAAATTACTGCTTTATGAAAAGTGCTCTTCTCCTTAAACTGGTTCTTACATTCTTCCTGTATCTTACTTTCTTGACCAGATGGAGTGGAATTCAAATACTGGCAGCTCTACCTTCGTTCTAAGGGGGCTTTTAAAGGAAATAACAGATCACGGGAAATAATTTTCTCCTTTCTCATCTCTGCTCTTCAGAACAGATTTAGATTGCCTCATTACAAGTCCTATTTTCTTTACTCTGAGAGCTTCCTTAGAAGCTTTGTTTTCCATTTTATACCTCTACAGTGTGGAAGTTACCTTTCTACTTTCTGGATTTTTGTGTGTTTTTAACAAGGAAAGTTAATAGGACTGATATTTTAGAATGCACAGACTTAGGAAATGCATTTGGGAGGCTCCTTGAAATGCAGGTGGTTATCTAAAACATAAGCCTTTCTGACACTTTTTCCTTCTTGTTGTCACGGAGTAATTTTCAACAGCTGCCCCTTTACTGCAAATTCTGCCAGATTTTGCAGCACATCTTAAAGGTTAAAGGTCTTGATCCCTCAGGCCGGTGCCTGTGAAAATATTTATTTTTAAAAGTGTTATCGTGACCTCAGCTCCCACAGCAGAACCTGTCATGCTATGAAACACTGAAAAGGAACTGTTGCTGCCATATCAAACACATGCTGCTGCTGCTCCGCACTGGTTCTTCTCTTGGGTATCTGTTTATCTATTAAAGGAAATAATCCAAGCAGCCCTTTAAACCATTACACTGTATATAAGGGACACTGAACTCTGGCAAACAACCAGAAAAGATAACCTGCTAAGCAAGCTGGCCTTAAAACTGTCTATTATAGACATAAATCCTGGAGTGTTCCTGTCAGTCCTTAATGCCACATGTAGAAAGAAAGGAGGAAGTTCTTTGGCTGTGATGAGCCTATGTAGTTTGTTATGGATGGACTCAAGGTTTGCCCCAGGTCTTCCTTGTTTGTTATTGGGAAGTTTCTTGTATGGTGAATGCGTTTGACATTATATATTGTGTATTTAGCTGGTCATGTGATGAGAAATGCCTAAACTTTGATCATGATATACTCGCCCCCAGCTGTGAAGCGAGTGCGCAGAGATCAGTACAGAATCTCTTAAGTCCCTTGGGAAGAGGGGACAGAAAGTTCCTATGGGCTCAAGAATGAGTCCCTGTCCGTTTTTGAGAACCTTGTAGGAAAAAGAGAATGGGATGATATGTTTATTGGAGGTGGGATGAGTCATTTAGTAAGGCTGGATCCACTTACTTGTCTGTAAATTGGACAGACTGACATGGATTAACTAGAAACTGTAGAGACCAGGTAAGTAGGAATGGCAGAATAGAGATCTTACCTGTTGTATCTTTTTAGGCTAAAGCGCATCACAGGATTTACCACCGACAGTGAGTTTTTGTGCATTACAGTGTATCATCCAATCCTGATGGTGGAAAAAGAAGGGATTGTAAGTGTGTTGCATATTCAGTTTGCAATTCTTAACTGTTCCATGAGTGGCTTGTCATTTGAACAATCATAAATGATCCATGATCACATTTTCCACTGCTATTTTCAACAAATGAAGCAATAGTAGTGTATCCTGTAAATCCTATAATACAGGTAATCTTGGGATAGAGGTAATGAGAAGATATTTTTCCCAGTATGAACCATACTGCAGTTCTTAGCTTCTTTTATGTGTCAAATTATATCTGTACCTTACCTAGATATGACTGTACTCAACTGTTGTGTTTGTATATCCTTCATCTAGATTCTTAGTCTTTTATAGACAGGACTTAATAAGTTTGCCTTGAAATTGGTTCTGTATAGCAGAGCTGTGGTGTCTAAGTGCTAGTTTGAGTCATTGCAGATACCTTCTGTATTACACTAGTCTATAGTTAATTCTACTGAATAAGTTGTAGCAGCATTCTGAAAGATGTTTTTTAACAGGGAACACAAGAATCCCAGGACCGTAAATTTTCTCTTCATCACATGCAGCTACTAAGCATTTTTTATTCTTTACATATAAGAAAATGATGCCTTTAGCTTTATTTCACAACTACTTGTGAGATGCATATGCTATTTTTATGCACATAAATTACTCTTCATTGAAAAATCTTGTATGTAAGCACAACTGAGTTTAATGTCCAGGCGCTTTTAACTGAACAACCAAGAATGAATCATTCTTATCAAGCTGACATCACACTGGGGTGTCTGTCTCTCTTAATTCCAGTGAATTTGAAAACAAGATAGGCTGCTCGGAGACAAGTAAGCTGGTGGTGCTGCTGCTGCCCTACCTTAGCTCGGTTGCAGGAGCTTGTTGTCCCGAGAAGGTATTACGTGTAGAGATTTTCATCACTGGGGCTTTGATGTCGGGTTATGACGACTCATTTAGAAAATGTTGATTCACAGGCTTAGAATTGTAAGTCTGTACTGTGATTTCTGAGGATAGGAATTGGGTGCAATTCAGTGGTAAATTAACCTAGCCAAGTAATTAATTGTATTACATGAAAATTTTAAAATCTCAACTTCCATGTGGCTGTGCTCCTTTCATGTGGTTACCTTAGATCTCTCGAGGGATTCCACTGATTGAAGAGCCAGATACTGCTGTTACTAAATGTGTGAAGGAGGCATTGAACTTAATGAATCAAAAAAAAAAAAAAAAAAAAAACAAAAAAACAAAAAAACAAAAAAAGAAGGGGTTTGTAATATACAATTCAAGTAAAAGGCACTTAAAAGACACTTGAAAAGGCCATGTGGGTCAAGTTAGCTAATTGTGGATATTAACTTGTGGATTGTATTCTGGCCAAATAATACAGACACAGCTTTGGATACCTGTGGGAGTGTGCGGTGGGAACACTGTGCATGCTGCTTTCTTCATGCTCTGCTACATTGCCTGCTGCTTTTACACAATTAAAGCTTAGGGAAGGCCTTTGTGTACTTTACGTTGGTAAGACAAACTGCACTGTAGTCTAGTTTTATTGCTTCAGAATTTTTTGTTTCCTTGTGTTGAATGATGCAAAGAAATGGTTTTGCTTTGGTGTTTTGGGTTTGGGTTTGGGTTTGGTTTTGTTTTGTTTTTGTTGTTTTTTTATCTTAATGCTTTCAGGAAGCTGGAGACCTGCTCTTAGTTTTTGAAAGTTCCTTTTGGAAGGTGTGACAAGTAGATCTTTAAAAGTCCAGATCTGTAAAAAGCAAGTAGCGTCACCTGTAGTGAAAACAGGCTTAAACATATATGTATAAATTATAGCAGCACTTCTGATGAACACATACACAAAACCAGTGTGAAAATTTTGTCTTTCTGAAGAAAATCTTTAGTTACTGCAGGCACAAAATTGACTGTCTGTTTGTGGAACCACCAGCAACTCGATGGATCTGATTTGAACCCCCTCTGGCTTCACTAGATACAGTACTCTTTCCTAGTCCTGAGCTGTGTCAGACTGCTGATGCATACGTTTCCTTGAAATCTGGAGTCGTATATGTCATTCTGATCTGAGCATGCTCCGCAGAATCCTGAAACCAGTTCCAGTCGTTGTGTCTTGTCAACGGCAATAACTGAATGAGCCACTTAGTCACCAGTTGACACTGAGCTTTGACAAGGTGATCGCTGAAAATTGGCCAGTTCTCCTGGACCGCTCCTCTGCCCGGGACCCATGGGATTCTTCCAAGCAGACCCTCGAACAGGCCAAAGCCTGCTTTGCTGACGTCTGGGGTTATGATCCTGCTTAATTCCTTGTTTCTGCCTCTCAGGATCATGAGCTACTGGAGGGTGTCCAGTTACTCCTACAGCTCTCAAATGCATTGTGCTGGATTTCCCGGCAAAATATATACTTCTCTGTGTAACAGGGATGACAGAAGACATGGCATGCTGACCTTTCAGGTGTTCTAGTTCATGCTCTGGAATATGAGGCCTTACCAGTCAGTTCAGCTAAAAAGGTGGAAGAGGCAGCAGTCTCATCGTCCCCCCTGCCCCCCCCGCTCTTACCTGTTGTGGCAATGTCTCATAGAGAAGGACCTTGAAGTCTTGTGGTTAAATTTAACTACGAATCTGTAAAATTCATTTCAGTATTGAAATCCTTTGCTGTAGAACAGAGCATATTTGCGCCCTCCTGTGTGTTCTTGTTTCCAGTATAAAACATTGGGCAATGTTGCATCCTAAGTGCGCCTTATTTGGGAGATGGTATGAAATGTTAATACTGTGATTTCCACAGGATAACAAGATCATCTAAGTAGTAAGCAATGGACTGTAAGGACTAGAATCCAAAACTGGTGCCACAGGCGGTTAGGAGTTGTAAGTTAAAATTGCAAGAGATTGTGTAATGGATTGGCAGCTAATGCAGTACTTGAAATTCATTTGGCATTTACATGCACGGTAAATTCCAAATGAGCTCCTAAGAACCCTATAAAAAGAAAAAAAGTGTGCGTGAGTGAACTGCTTGTTTCTCCCTGTAACATTATATCCTCTTAGTTCTAGGTTATAATGTGCCGTTGCATCATTGGGAGTTTTTTTTAATGTATATAAAGAGGTGATTTACATTCTTAGATAAAGTTCAGGCATTTCCAACAATATCAGAGTAAGTGGACCACTGTTATCTTTGCAGCTGAAGCTTGTACATTCTATGTGAATTCATCTCAGTTTTACTGTCCATGTTTCAGGGCAGCTTGCTTTTATGCAATGAATATTGGTAGATCCAAAGAAAATATAGCCACAAATTTTATTACCAATGAAGTGAATGCCTGCCAGTTGCATGGCAGAGCACGTTCAAACTGGCAGTTTGTGACAGATGTGCACATAATGGCGCTAAATCACTGTGTGGATTCACTGTATTCCATATTTTACTCAACTTCCAATAAGAGTTACACAAATAAATTAAAGTGCAGCTGTCAAGATCAGCAGCAGAGTTGACAGCATACGTATAATATAACGTATTAAAGAGCTGGTGTCTTCTCCTGGAAAACTTCTGAAATGTATTTTGCTAGATGAAAGCAGAAGGTTTGTTTCCACTGTTTGTTTTTCTTGTCTCACTTTTAATAATCAAGAACACTTGTAATCAAGCTGATTCCAGAGGGTTTTGTCACAGTTTTGGGACTGGTTCTATATCTGTTCCATTAGTCCCAGCACACCATTTTCTGGTTATTTCATCCCTTTAACTCTCCTGGAAATGAAATCCTGTAATGCTTTGCTTAGGGTGTGTGGTACCTGTGCGTGAACCAACCATAGTTGCTCAGAAGGTCCACATGGGTTTAGCTCAGTTCTTTCCTTTTATGAAATTATTGCACACTTCTTAAAACCGGGGTTTTGTGTAATCTTATCGCAAACCATCTACAGACCATGCTATGTAAAACCCTATGTTTTTATCTCCGTGCCCCAGAGAGGCCAGCTTTGGATGTCATCGGTGTGTGCCTGCCAGTTTGACTAGCTCCCTCGCAATGTCTTTTGTCTCTAGTCACTTTTTATCCAATTGGCGTTGCTTGTTTTGACTGTAAGCCGCTGGCTCTGCTTTTCCCTGGATTTGTTAGGGAGCGGAGCCAGGCCCTCAGAGGCAGGCTTCGCTCCACTGCCTTGCGACAACTGTTGTGTTCGCTCAGTAGCATCCTTTCTTGACTAACTCTCTCATTATCTCCTAGTTCCCAATACCCCAGGATCTAATCAAATATTCATCTTGTGGTGAAAAGTATAGGCAGCTGAGCAGTGGTTTCTTTTCCCTTGCCCCCACTTTTTGCTCCTGGTCATTGTGGTTTTTGACAGCCGTTGGTTACCAGAATTAGGATGCTTGAAGTTTGTCTGTACTCAGGTCTATGGACCTATCGTTGTTTAAACAATTCTAGAAAGCACAAAGTATTTCTACGGAGCAGATAGTGTTTGTCCTCTCCCTCCAGACTGGTTATAGCCACCTGTTCAATAGACTAAATTCATCAAGTCATTTTTAATCATGTTCATTGGACTGCGGAGCTGTGCCAGGGTCCTACTAAGCAACAAATGGGTTCAGAGCAGGCACAGAGCAGATTCTGTTAGAAAATACTTCCCTCTGGTGCTGGTTCTTATCAGCTTGCCTGTGAAGGATAAGAAATCACCAACATTCAGATTAATGGGGAACAAAAGAGCAGAAACTTGACTTATTTGCATCGCAGTGGTAACTCCATTTATTTTGGATTTGTACCAGCATAAACTAGAGAAGAATTAGGCACACAGCCAAATAATCTTTGTGTTTCTTAAATAATTAAGCAAATCTACAAGGAGCTAAGCTGATGAATGGTTAACAAATGATAGTAAAATGATCAGACGCTGTTCATTAAAGCGGAGTATTACACCATAATCTGTATCTGCCTGTTCTCAACTTGGGAGATGTTCTGCTGTTTTTAAGGATACCTTGGAAAGAGGAACTCTAAGTGAAACAAAACAAATTTGGTTTAAATAGCCTTACAAAGCAGTAGACTTCCCTGATGCAAGTATTTGGGTAAGGTTTGACCTATGGTATTTTCCTCGTGCTCTTTTGAAGGTGGTGATTATGTCTGACAACTCGCTTCTAGTGGTTTTTATTTGGGCTCCAAGGAAGGAATGTAAATTTACAAGTTTGAGCAATAGATGATTTTCTGTGACACTGCAGAAAGATCTCATTAGTTATTAACTGGAGTTTATTTGGACAGTGTAGATTACTGCTTGTAAAGACAGAAAATTAAAGAAAAAAAATTGAAGGACTGAACACTTCACTGTGCATAATTAGGTCAGGTGCTTTTAGACAGTTGTGCAAGACTCTTCCTCTGGATGTTTTGTGTTGCTGGTCTTGATGGTTTCTGTGTTTCAGTGAAACACTGCAGTACTGTTTCATGTTGAGATGTGTTTGAAATGGAATGTTTCACCAGGTATCTGACAGGAATTGCTGACAGTATGAAAGGCAAATTTTGACCCCGTGCTTAATAATTATGTAGTAATAAAATCACTAAATTTTTTAGCACAGACATTCATCATGATATATATGACAGCTTATACAGTGACTTAAAATTTTCCATTGATCTGCATCAGCAGGAGTTCCATATATAGAAAGCAATCAGAAAGTAAACCCTTATGTGTCCTAACTCCATTTTATGTAGGTAGCAAATGCTCAGATAATCAACCTTTGATATTTTACTTCAGTGTGAAAGACACAGCTCTGAAGTTCAAAACTTAGATTTCCAAACTCAGTGGCATTTCCTTGCTGAACTTGTTTATCCATCAACGCTCCAAATCACAGCATAATGGAATCTAACATAATGACTTCTTTACTGAGTTAAGAAGTACAGTCCTTGTACAACATGATAAACATTTCTACCAAAGGAGAAAAATTATTTTGCAAGTCATAATTTGAAACTCTAATACAGGAAGAAAACTTTTTGTACCTAATAGCTTGTTGGTCATTTTGCATTTCATTTGCTGATTCTTCAGTTTTACAGGATGACATGTTGTTCGGGCTGCTGCTAATTATGTGCTCGCTATTATGGTAATTGACATCTCTCAATTTTGTTGTTATGACTACAAAGTACTTGGTAACAGGCTGATAATGCATAAAGACTGCAGCCTGCCTTGCTGGCTGAGCGTCAGCACTCTTTCTCTCTCTTCTGGGGGTGCTGAGTTAGAAGCTGTGCGGTGTAGAGGCTGTTGGACACTGTTTGTACGGCGCTTATCGCCACGACGTTAGAGGCGTCCCAGCAATGCAAACACTGTATGTACATACATTAACGCGTAGACCCCACTTCTTTCAGTCAGTAGCGATTTCAGCTCCCTCTCTGCAGCAGTGTAGTGCTTAATCAGATTTTGCCTTGCATTTAGGTAGGCCGGTGATCTTGTTTGAGCCAGAAAGCATGGGTGAATAGCTGTTTCTTGGTGATTCTTGACCTGCTGGATAGTCATACTTAAGGAATACTGGTATTGGAAATCGACAGATTGTGTAGCAAAGCTTGTGTACTGCTGTGCATCATCCTCACAGGGTGACCAAGCATTATCATCTCAATCCTTTGTACCTTTCTTCATAATGTTAAAAAATAAATAAATAAAGTTTCTTCCATGTCTTAGTAGATTTCCCATCCTCTTTTTCCCCTGTTTTTAGCCTTTGCAGCATACAGTGAATCTCAGGAACTTACCAAATGTATGCCTGTAGGGGACCAGGCTACGTAGGAAACTCTCACAACTGATTAAATCAGTAAATCCAAATTGAATCTGAATGTTCTCAGGAAAGCCCAGGTTCAATTTTCATTGGTTAGGGGAGTAATAATATACCGTGAGCAGAAAACTCTGGACAGAAAGGGTTCAATGAAGAAACTACTAGTAATTTACTTAGTTGTGTATGCAGATAATGCATGGACATCTACAGATTCTTTTTAGGGAGATTTGCAGCAAAGCAAACACTGTTAGCTCCTCAATAAAATTTTTTAACCTACCATTGGAACAGATATTTTTATAGCAGGGTTTTTCTTTGAAGGAAGTTGATTTGAGGTCTTGGTGGATATGCACAAAACACAGCATAACGGGAATCAGACATAGCTTCTTCTCTAGATGAACAGGTTTCTGTTGCATAACCTCAAATGCAGGATCCTGTCTGTGCAGGACCCAGGTTGTCCTTAACGTTGACTGAACACCGGTTTTCAGATACAGGAACCATTAAGAAATGCTTCAGTTCTACAGTCTAAACTGCGGAGGCCATGCTGCAACTCTTCCAAAGCCTAAATAGGCCCCCAAATTCTTCTGATGGTAGGAGATTTTTTTTTTTTTTAATTAACTGTCTCAGGAGCAAAACAATAGCAAGCGAGGAATATGTCTGTAACAAAAGAATTCCTTAACTGACAGCAGACATTTTTGGGAATGTTGGGAGACATATGAAAAAAGCAGTAAAACTCTAACATCCAGGATCCTGGATCTCTGGTGGCCTTCAAGTCTAGTGGAAGTATCCTGTTTGCTTTTCCTTAGTTGGGCTGTTGGGTTTATTGGAGCGGTCTGGCCTGTTGGTTAGGGAACTGCTCCCTGCGCTTGGGCATTTTGTCCATTGTGCTGCTGCTGGGGAAATTACCGCCTCTCGCATCCCATCCCCCGTAATTTTGCTGCTGTTGGTTGCTCACTCGGTTGGTAGCGCTAAGAATAGATGAGTAGAAATGTCATTCATTGTTCAGCACTGTAGATTGCTGTCTTAGGCCTTCAATCTCTTGTCTTTAATGGCTACAAAATAGGTTCCTTCATACACAAAAGAGATTTTGAAATGTCTCTTTCATGCTGTTTCACAGGGAAGGTTGTGATACAGGGTTAAGACTCTTGAAATAAAATGGGGTTTATGAGACATGAAGTTCGTGGTGTCAATAGCTGTGACTTCTCAACTGCCTGCAAGTATAGTGTGCCATTAAAACCATACACGTGTGGGTTCAGTCTACATGGATTCTCACGTTTCAAACCGAGCCATGCTTCAAGAACTTTTTTTTGTGTGTGTGAATGTGATTAATATAAGAAGCAAAAAGAGAGAAGACAGAAAGCGAATTGAATGTAGTTTGCATTGTCTCTAAATTAGCAAGATTTTTAGGTATATCTAGGTAATGTCAGATACTTTTGAACTGTAACATTTTAGTTGGGTGCAAGTCATGGTCCAAAGCCCTGTTTGACTGATGTTAAGGTAAAATGGAGTAAGCAGAGAAAGTATTTTTTGAAAAAATTCCTCATGTTATTGGAGCATATTTAGGGTTAATAGGATGGACTGTCAGGTGTTCTGTTGGTTACAGTCAGAAGTAGAAAGTTTGTTCTTTCAGGGAAAAAAATAGTTGGAATGCATAAGTGTTAATGTAAACATTGTGTTGGGAGTATGCTTCTGTGGAGCAGGCAGGCTTTCTTCTTTTGTGCATATTTAACACTAAGCCGGAGAGACTGGCACATGACTTCAGGGTGGAAGAGATCCCTTGATGTTCTGGAAATTGCCGTGGAGCTTCAAGTTGTTCTTCCTAATGTCTGTCTTGCTAGACAATATGTTGGTGGGTTGTTGTTTTTTTTTTTGCCACAAGAAGCAAAGATTCTTGCCATACTGACATTTTAATAAATGATTAGATTGCTCACATCGCTGTATGAGCAGCGTGGCCTTAGTGGCAGCAGAATAGTTAGTGGCAGCAACTTGGCTCTTTTTCACACTTCGTTGTGTGTTTGTTGTCAGTAGAAGCGGAAGGGTAATTAATCTCTGTGTTGAATTTCTGGGATGAAAAGTGCTACTTCAGATGTAAACCACGGTACAATTTGTGTAGGTGTTATTACTGTGAATGTTTTGGAATCTGCATAAGGAATATTTAAATGTTATTGATATGCAGCTATTCAAGAAGTTTCTTTAGGTTTCCTAGGGTGTACATCTATGCCTCCTCCCAGTGAAAGAACTAAAGAGATAAAAACTTAAATTTGCATGAAGTGTAGCTATGATAAGAGCAAAGCCCGCTCTTCCCGTGTGCTAACCGTGCTCCTCCCGGTCTCCCCAAGGATGTTGTTTCGGTCAGTGCGGACAGGAGTGACTTCCTGAAATGAGCACTTGGCAAAGTGCCTTTTAAAATCAGTCAGTTCTGATTCATCCAAGTTTTGTACGAATACTGAGATCTGAACTGTATTCTTGCTCAGACTACTATCAAGAAACTGTACACTCAGGTGGCCGTCCGCTCTACGGCTTAGTTGCCTGGATAGTTTGTTGGATACTGCTTCACACGATACAGGTACGTTGGTTGAAAAGTTCCTCGGGTGCTGCTTTAGTGGTGTGTCTCCACCGTGGTGGCTTCCCGAGATGCCTGTTGGCGTGTTTGCTGTGTACTCTACAGCATCGACTTTTTTAGAGGCTACGTCTGATTTCACTTGCCTCCTCACGGTCAAATGTCATTCGTGTTTTTTCACAGATCTGTCATGGGAAAATAAATGCTTAAGTGAGAATATTTTACTTTATGGGCTAAAAGAGCCTAAATTTGTTTGTCAAACCTGGCATACACTTCTTTGTAGGTGGTCATAAAGTCTGTAGGCTGGAACACAAGACTACGTTCCCTCTCTGGCTCTACAGCCATCACTTAATCATTATTTCCAGTAATAAACCCAGATCCTTAGGCTTTCTTCCCCAGCATGTTGCGAGGACTAACTGTGAGCAGTTCCTTGAAATGCACTGTGTGCCACACCAGTGTCCTCACTCTTTGAGCTGACCCTGCTCTGGGGTACGTAATGTATTTGCAAGAAGAGAGATCAGTGTCCCCGGTGGAACAGCAGAATGGCTGTCACTGGATCTACAAGTCTCCACTGTAGTGGTCTCTCCTGTTTAAACTCCAGCCTGGCTATTGCCTCAGTTCTCCTTACTGTTTTTCGTCTCTTCTGCACATCTTTAGGTGGTGAACGAGGGTGGTAAAGGGCAATGGGATGTTTAATTCCCCGCTTTGCTTTAAATGAAAGGAAGAATCCTGCCTCAGGCTTTTCCTGCAAACCTAGCAAGTTGCTATGGATTAAGCTACTTAATCAATCCAGACAAACCATTCCATGCTGCTTCATAGTAGTCAATACCTCCAGTCACTTGCCATTTCAGCAGCTTAGAGACTAATGATCCTTCATTCTGTGGACAGAGATGCACCAGAAAGCAAAAGTTACTAAATAGCTTCTATAGACGAAGCTATAAAATCTTGTTGCCTTCATCCTTTCCCACCATCATAAGCTGGTAGCATAGCAACTGATGAAGGTGCTTGAACTTGAGTTGACCTGAAAATACATGTTTCACGGTTTATGTGTTTATTCCCGCCTTTCTACTTTTTTGGCTGCTTGTGGAGTTTACATTTGTAGTCCCTATGGGAGATTAGCAGCTTATTCATGCGGAACGCTGAAATAGATTTAATAACACATGATATATGATCTTAAATAACCCATGGTGTTAGAAACACCAGAGAGCGCTAAAGCTCACCCTGACTACTGAAGGTGGAGAGGACCTTCTTTTTGACAGGATGTGGATGCAGTTTTCCGTATCTTTCTACAGACTTGATGGAGCCATAAGAAAGAAGAGCCTCCCATAGACTGATGTTTCAAATTGTAGTGGTACAGAATTGGCTGTTAAAGGAAGCAGTGTGAAGTGTAAATATGCTGAGATTATAGTGACCCTGGGATTTCTCACCTGGGGAAAAGAGAGAACTCAGGCACAGGTTCAGAAGTAACCTGCAACTTGAACGACTGTTGGTGCATGCGCAGTTGCGGCAGTTTCTAGTGGAGAAATCGGTATGTTTTCACCAGTTTCTGGAAAGCTCCAGTATTTTCACCTCCCTTGTTGAAGGAGAGGTGATGCGCAGTTCTCGTACTTAGTGATACTTTAGTAATTACTGCATTCAGATATGTGTCGTTTGTTAAACTTTGCCTTGGTTTTCTTCATAGATCATTTCAAGACTAACGTGAAATGTGAGTGCATGCGTATCTGATGCATCTGTCACCAAGGGCAAACTTCAAAAATGAAGAAAGTAGAAAAATTAAAAATTACTAATTGTGGTGTGAGGAAAATATATCAAGGATGAGTTTGGAGAATAGGACTTGGTTCAATCATGCTGGATGTGCTCCTGGAGGAGTAAAATGGAGCAGTCAGATGCTGGTTGGAGAAAGTCATGGTCTCTTTATTTTTACTGTTTTTTTTGGTCAAATGAAAACTGCACCTTTTTTCACTGTGTGACACAATCCCAACAGATGGGGCTAATGCTCCTGATGCTCCCGCCTCGGAACAGTATGAAATTCTTTCATTGACAAGCACTTTAAGTATTGAATTATTAAATCAAAGGGCATCACTGTCATGCGTGCTCTGGCTGCGTATATAAAAGGAAAGTGAGTTGTGCTTATCATTTCCAGAGAAAAGCATAATCATTTATCTTCGTGTGATCATTTTAGACTGCAGCACCTGAGTTCTGCTGCCCTGAATGAGGGCATTGAGAGCATTCAAATTGCGTACAGGTGCTCAGTATTATTTCTTGCTGAGCAGTTCTTTGCACAGCTTGCTTTGTGGCTTCCCCCTTAATGGGCTAACTGGTGTGGTACCTCACTGTATTCCACGCTGAAGGACGGCCGCTGAGCAAGGAAGAGCAAGGAGGTAAAATGCATCTCACCTACGTTTTAGTTCCAGTCAAAAGAGGGAGGGATCAGGGAGCAATTAATTTTATCTGTCTTAGATATGTACCTTAAGATAAGTTGTACTCTCTGAAATTTATCTTCATTGACTGTAAAAGGGAGCCTGACATCACTAGCACAGGTTTGAACGTATCGAAGCTACACAGTAAAGGACTGGGTGTTGGTAATCTGCTCATGGATACCTAACGTCTTGGTGCACAGAAGTCTGTGTTGGACCTTTCATGGTTCATGAAAGAGCGCTATAAACAGAATGTCATTCCGTAACAAAGTCATCCTGTAAGCAACAGGAAGCATACTGCTGCTCTTGCTCATGATGTCAGTTTGCAGTTGAAAAACTCAGTGAATTATATGCACTTTAAAAATGAGAGTTAATTGTCCTTGATTCCCAACCCAGGGGAGCTTGTCACTCTTAGAGCTCACCTGGAGAGACTGCCTGTGCGCTGTGCAGGGTCCCGCTCCGGCCCGTGTTGGTTGTCCAGCCCAGAAGCGTTGCCTTCTCACCCTCTCGGTGACTTGTGAATGTGTTTTGCTGCAGTACTGGAGATTCTGACATAGCAATACTGATCCATCATCACAGAGCCATGGGAGAGTCTAGAGGCACCTTTTTGCCTCTCTTACAGTACAAATGATGACTCAAAGAGAAGCGTTCCGTTCTAATCTATGTGAGTTCTTGTAATAGGCTTTACAATTAGAGCACAGAGCCTTCCATCTAATTCACTTAATTTACGCTGGGAAATGAGATACTGTTCAACTAATCCGACGCTATTTTCTTCTTTATTAGAGAATGAAAGCATCCTCTGAGGCTCTGGTGGGATTCAGGCTAAGCTTCTGAGACACAAGTAGTCTGAAATGCTAATGAAACAGTATGCTATTGTAATTCCCACTTGGTATCTCGTGCTCCTCTCCTTTAACCTGTAACACAGATGAGTTGGTAGGAGGCGATGGGCCTGTCCCACCTTTTCTGGTCTCAGGGCAACTTTGTACATTTTTATTTGGCACCATAACAGTAATAACAGATAAACTTTTTTTTCAACCAGGTTTTGTTCCAGCTCTCTCGTGGTGACTGCAGTGCTTTTAGGAAATGGTTAAGAGGTTTTCTCCTGCTTTATAGTAACTTCTGTAAGCGTTACTGTGTTCTTCTCTTTAAACCTAGGCAGCCCAGTTGCTTAATTTAGAACATATGTATTCAAATCAGCGAGGAGCATTTCCACTGCTTCTTAAGGGGAAAATACATAGAGGATATGTATTCTTCATTTTCATCAGGCTGCAGCAGTTTCTCCCTTTGTATATAAGTACTTCACCTACACTGTTGTGAGATGTAAAGGGAATAGTCTGTAGTCTTTGAATTTCGGGGTTTGGGGAATGTCAGAAGACAAGCATTCTGCCAAATATTGGCTCCCTTGCTCCAGAGGCTTTCTTTGGTGATACTGATTGCTGTCCCCCGAGATCTGCTCGTCTCTTGTTTTTCATTGCTGTCGTACTAATTCTTTGGCCACATTGCTCAATTCTTTCACATCCTTCTGGATCATTTTTATTTTCTCTCCCACTTCTTGTACATGAAACGTATGGCAAATCCCTTGTAGACAGAAGCATTATCCCTTAAGGGAAAAGTGAGAAGAAAAAAGCACATGAGGTGCTGTGGCAAACGAGTGTTCTGTATCATAGAGCCCTAAAGTTACTTACCACTGTGTTAGTAAATTCTGTGTTGGGAAGAAGCATCAGATGGAGAGTACTGACACGAACTTTGCTCACCCAGAGAACAACATAGCAGTAGCTAAATGCAGCCCCCCACTTACTGCGCCAGTGTCCTGGCTCTTTAGCTAAATAACCGACCTGCCACAAGCTGAAAGGGTAAATTTCTATTTTCATCTGTCAGTCTTTGATTACTAAGCACATAAGCATGCTGTGGCTCGTGGTTCCTGAGGATGAATGCTGTCTTGATCTCAACAGGGGCAAGAAGAGACTTGCACATCCACAGGGCTGCATCACATAGTATGGGAATGCTCACGGAGGGTAAGAGGTTAAACTTTGCCATTTAAGGGTGATGTTTGCCTGCTGGGACTGTTTCATAATGGGATGCAAAACCAACAGTAAAGGCTTTTGCTCCTGTGAAATGTATAAATCTGTGAAACCATTGCCCTTTGTTGTATAGGCTGTAGCAATCCTAAATCTTCCTCTTCTCTCACTTTCCTGGATTTTGGCTTTTATTAAATATTCAAAATTGTTGATTTCATAATGGGTTCTGGACACTTTTCTTTGGGAGTAGACGGACTGTATTGCTTGCTGGTGCAATTTACCCATCCAGGTGAATTAATGAATCACTCTTAATGCCACTGCCGCACTCTTCCAACACGGTTGACATGTGCCACTGCTGTCAGCCTGTTCCATTACTCAGAGACAGATTTGAATGTCTCTCTCTTAGACAAAAAACTATTAGTAGACTGTCAGCACAGTGAAGTAGTCTCATGCTAAATATTGTAAAATCTTTATGCCATTTCTTTGTTTGGTAAGTGGAACTGGAAGTTTGGACAATCACTGGAAAACAAAATTCAACTGCTGCATTTATTACAGCAGTAGGAAGTGTGCTAATAAGCAATGCCAATATAAATACTGTCATTCAGAGCTCAGCTTATTGCTGTGGTGTAAAACCAGACAGGGTGCTCACGGATGCTGCTCAGACAGACAAGTGAATCTCTAATAGCCAGCAATAAGGTGTGCAGAACAGTTGTGCAAAGGTGACAAATTCTGCCTAAACGATGGAGGAGCAAAACATAAGAACCAGGAATTTAAAATTATTCCATTTTTTCTTACAAGAGCTGAGTTTGCCTTCTTAAATGCAAATTTAAGTACCTATGTTCTCAATAGCTTTTAAATAGTAAGTCTGTGACTATTGTGTAGAAAACTGTAGAAATATGTTTTGTTATGTATTTTTTTTTTGCTTTAGAAAAGTTCTGGGAAGCTTGAAATTTGGTTTCCTTGCCTTCCAGTCCCATCCTTATCCATTTGGCAAGCGCAGTCTACAGCTGCTCATTTAGGACGCTGTGAGAAAAGCTTACAATTCCCATTAGTAGGGGAATAAGCCATATCATGTTTGATAGCACAGATCCTGCTTGTCAGGCAAATGCCTTTTGATAGCAGCTCCCATCCCCACCTCTCCAACCCCCAAAGAATTAAAAACACGGTGTCTCTTCTGGTCTTATTTTTAGAACCTGTGCTGTGTTTTGTATGCACACGAGAGAACAAAACAGCGCTGTCTGTGCGTGTTGCAGCTATTTTCCTGCCGCTCGGGAGGTCTGGCTGAGTATGGGGTGTGCAACAGCTGATGTTTTGGGAGGACTTGCAGGGTCATGGGGCAGGGCAAATGGTACAAACTGGGTGGCCCAGCCAGATACAAACCTCCTTTCTCCCTCTTTAACAGGCATGACAGCCTTTTCTGGGTCCTCTCTGTTGTTGTTTTGTTGGGGTTTTTTTGTTTTTTTGTTTTTTTTTTTTTCTGGTTCTCTTCAGTCCTAAATTGAGAGCTTATTTCAGTGCTTGAGGGAGGAGTGTTAGGAATGTCACGTGTTGGTGTGATTATTCAGTAACAAAATAAAGGTACAGATTAGCACTTCAGAAGCAGAATTGTTGAACTTCGTGTTCTACTACTGTTTTGTAGAGTTAGGGGTTCTTTTTGTCTGAAACCATCCGTAGGCCAACAAATGCAAATGAGACCTCATGGTCATCTTAGTTGTGCAATTTATCAGATGATCTTATGAACAAGGAAAGAATTTTTAAAAAAAGTTAAAGCTTTATTCATATAAAATCCATAGCTTAAGCAGTTTATCCAGATGTTTTAAGATTATTTTTTTTTGTAATTCCTGTTTCTTATGGATTATTTCATAGGAGACAGTGAAAAAGTTGATTGGGATTTCTCTTGGACGTTTCAGTCTTCCCTGTTGCATCTGAAGGATGCATGGAGCCCATTGTCTAACAGTTGCCTTGCTTAGAAAATCACAGAGAGAAATATTCCAGTAGTAGAGTAGAAATGCTCGGGAGCAGTTGCCAAAGAGTAAAACATATGTGTTTTTCACACATGTATTGGAAAGTATAGTATTCAGGGCAGCAGTTCAAGGAGCGTCTGGACGATGCTCTTAATCATATGGTTTAGTTTTTAGGTAGTCCTGTG
This sequence comes from Charadrius vociferus, assembly GCF_000708025.1. NCBI lineage: Eukaryota > Metazoa > Chordata > Aves > Charadriiformes > Charadriidae > Charadrius > Charadrius vociferus. Next base: position 263,287 of record NW_009646501.1, read on the forward strand.
AGGAACAGGGAGTTGGACTCAGTGGTCCTTATGGGTCCCTTCCAACTTGAGATATTCTATGCTTCCGTTTGGTCTTTTTTGGTCCTTCTTGTTAGTTTTGTTTCCTCTCACTCTTTGCATTACTAAACTTTGGTTTTTTTAAAGCCCAAATAGTGTTCAGCCTTATCAGCTGTACACCACAGCTGTATTGCCTCTGCTAATGGGAGGAGAAAGGCACACCCCAAGTTCTCGGTGTCTGCACAGCTGGACCTGCTTTGCACATGTGTGTACTTGTGTTCAATATAACTTCCTTTTTGAGCTTGTACTACACAGGTCTTTTGTTTCCTTGACAGAGTGCGCCCGGGAACCCCATTTTTCTGTGCCTTTCCTGAGTCTGGGATTCAGAGTAGATATTGTTCCAGTTGCAGCAACCCAGTTCCAGATGTCCCTGTTCCTGGGGAACCTGCAGCGTTCTCTGTGTCTGGAGGAGGAGGGACAGCGGCTGAAAGGGAGCAACAGGGCCAGGCAAAGCTTGCAATATAAAACACTGTCAGGATCAAATGGGGCTTAAAATAAGGTTGATCACAATTATATGTGTACAAGGCCAATCTGTCACCATGTTTATTTAATCAAGATCACATAGAGATTTTAATTAAAATACTGAGCTCATAACATCAGGCTGGTCATCTGTAACTGACAAGCATGTTTAGTTACACAGGGCAAAAAACGGTCCTTATTTATGTGCTAGTTTGGCTAAATAATGGGTAACTTGTTTAGATCACTTGCGGTAATTTGGCACAGAGTGATATTAAAAAACTCGCTTCTTGTCCAGTTGGTGCCAGTAGGAAAGAGCCCATTATTTTCAGTGAGTGGGATTGAGCCTTGAATAATTACTGTAGCGGCTGCTTATCTTAGTTTCTTAAATTCGGAAAATGGGAGCAACAGTTTAAATTCCTAATTTTCTGATATTCTGTGGCACCTGTTTCTCAAATGATACTTAAAAAGGGGAAAATTGACAGGGGGAAGAAAGGGAGAACCACCATCAATTTTTTGGTGTGCGTTTAGATTTGGCCTAAAATAAAGAGAGAAGACAGTAGTGCTGGGTGTCATCTTAACTTAAATCAGTTTGGCAATAGTAGTTTCTAAACTTGCTAGATGAAGCTTTCATGTCTGTTTATCAGGACAAAGTGCTCTATTAATTAAGCTCAATCCCATAAATCTCTTCTAACTTGCAATCAAATCCCAAAGTAACCTGGATCATGTTGCTGTTGAAGTCTACAGCCCAGGAGAATGGAGTTTAATATTTCATTTGTCTTATGCTCAGCTATGATGTGACTTGTAAGATGTCATTTTTGCATTGGGAATAAAAATCACGAAGTCTATCTTTTAATTGTCTTGCACCAAGAAACAAGTAATAAACTGTTTGTGATTTATAATAATTTGATTTTTAATGAAAACGTATCTACGTGCATTTCTTGAAAACAAATTTCTTGCAGAAATAACCTTACTAAGTCAAAACATAATCAGCCTGACATTTCATATCTGAAAAAGATTCTGGCAGGAGTTAATGGAACAATGCATAATAAAAGCAGAAACAAACCTTCCACAAAAAACTTAGCTCATGACACTAGTTTTTGTTCACGTTCGATACCTGCTACAATTACTATTCAGATGGCTTTTTTTTTTTCCCCAGAGGTACAGTGCACAGCTACTGCAGTCAATCTCAAGGAGATAGCGTCGTTCATTGTAATTAGTTAGCCAGAGGAAATGAAATTAAGTAACATTTCAGTTGATCATTTTGTATAATAATGGTTTCTGTGCATTTGTTTCTCTTCAGTGAGCAGATGGTAACCTGCAAGAATTCTCCAGAGGGAAAAGTCCCATCTTCCTCCCATCATGTGGTGCTCAAACTCCTTTCCTCCACATTTCTCTGGGTCTTGGATTCTTCCAGTTCTCTGGGCTCTTTGAGGAATCACTTTTAAGAGTGGTTTAGAATAACTCCCGCAGAACTCTAAAATTAATGTCATGCTGTAACATTTATAGGTTTCTTTTTCTGAGACAGAGATGTCCTTTTCGTCACCTTATTTTCACAAGAGAATAGAGTTTGTGTCCTCTGGGCTGAGGGCAAATCACGTTAGAGTGTGACAGAGGGAAAGCTAGATGAGATTAAAGCAATTGCTCATAATCTTGCACAGTTCGGCTCAGGTTTTCAAAACCACAAGGCATATGCTATTCATGTGGCTTCCACGGCTTCCAATATGCAAGCGTTATTTATACACTGATGGGGGGGAATAAAAATCAGGCAGGCAGCCAGAGCCCTGTAGGGGTTTTTGTAGTTTTTATCAAAGGGTGCTGCTGGGGTGTCTTTTATTGGCTTGCTTTTCTTTTTATCATAGAGGTGATATTCAGCCACCGGGTTCCTGCCCCCCTCACGGTGCTTTTCAGACAACTAGGCGCTCTTCAAGTCTCCTGCAGACTTTGCTTGAGTACCTTTGCTCATGAAGTGAAGGAAACTTTGCAGTCAAACACGACAGGAGGTGGTGATTCGCTGGTGCCTTAGAACTTTTCCTGGTTCGGAGCTACCAAGAGCCCCAGTTAGAGTCAGTTCCAGCAGCAGCCTGACTACTGTTATCGGTGACCATGGGAAGTTCCCTAGTGTTTAAATTTCCTAGTATTTTCTCAGGCACGCAGCCAGTGCTTTGTTTAAAAAAAAAAATCCTATTTTTAACCTTTATTTTGCATGGTAAATTCACAAAATGAGCAAGTGATTTGAGTTTTCCACTCCTTGCTAATTGTGTCGTGTTAAGCATTACACTTTGGCTGAACCACAGTACCATGATAGATGATTTTGATGTTCTGCCACGTCGGGTCGCAGGGCAGAGGAAGAGCTGTTGTACTGGAACCTTTTTAAATAGGGTATATGCTAAGTGCACTCAATCTTCTTTATTTAAGCCTTCTTTCCCCCCTCACCCTCCAAGATTATATTAACCCACTATTGCTCATATACTTAAAGGAGCAAATAAGTATAAACCTTCTGATCTCTGAAAGTGACTTGTGTGTTTTATTTTAAACAGAAGTTACTTTGCAGTTTCTGTATTTTTTGCAGGTGTTTCCGAATTGGTAATACTACCCCCAGTGTAAGGGGGCTGAATTATTAGCACAAATAAAAGAAGGCAAGTTCTTTTCAGTAACAGGTTAAATTCTTACGACAGATTTGGTAAATGACAGGAGAAACTGTGCCTGTGTTCCACAAGATTTTGGGACAGCCTTGCTATACAGATACAGAGTGGAAATGTGATCCTTTCGACGAAATTGTCTCAGACCTCTCATGATTTCTTTTTGTCTACAGAACCCCCAACTCCTATCGCCCCTCCGGAGCTGCTGGCTGTCGGAGCCACGTACCTGTGGATCAAACCCAACGCCAACTCCATCATTGGAGATGGGCCCATCATCTTGAAAGAGGTGGAATATCGGACGACCACTGGGAATTGGGCAGAAACGCACATTGTAGACTCTCCTAATTATAAACTGTGGCATTTGGATCCTGATGTGGAGTACGAGATCAGAGTGCTGCTCACTCGCCCTGGAGAAGGAGGCACAGGCCCGCCTGGACCGCCACTCACAACAAGAACGAAATGTGCAGGTAGGGTTTCTGCTGATGGGTAATATGGCACAGACATTTTGGTTTGCTTGCTTACACGTTAACAAATGGTCCTTCACACATCCTTATGGTAGATGTGCTTCATCAGTGATCTGAAGTGACATTATGAATTTTCATATATCCTAGAATATTTTAATTGTTATTCCATAGGCAAGTGCTTAACAGACTGTTGTTTTTATGCGTGTAGTGTGTTTGCCAAACTTTCTGCTACAGTGTATGGCTGCTTTCTGTTGAAATGGGCAAGCAGATGAGAGTTTTCCAACCAATACTCCAGTAGGTAAATTGTTCTTAAGACTTGTCTGTTATAAAATTTTCACCCTGTAAGTGCATAACAAAATATATGTTGGTCTTGGGTAATGGTTCAGCATTGGTTATTAACAAATTGACAGTGCTATCAATTTATGACTGCGGTGTAGTGAAGCAGTAAGCGTTTAGTTTTTAAAACGCATTTTTGTATTCCATTTGATGAAACTGACTCTTCTCACTTCTGACAAAGAAACCTGGTCAAACACTGTGCAGCATCTTCCCTTGGTCTTTCATATTAGAACAGATCAATTTTGATCCAGGGACAGGAAAAGTCTACCTTCTTTCTAAGCTATATCTGCCTTTCCAGGAAAAACTAAAGGATCATGTTCCTCATGTTTCAGATATATTGGCTATTCATCCTGTTTTCATACATTAATCATTAGCCATTAAGGGAAATCAAGCTCTGTGCCTTGCAAGGGGATGAACAAAGCAGTTTTCTACCTAGCAGTGTTTTTCCACAACACAACTGTCTTCTCAAGGTCTGCATTTTTGTAATTTTTGCAAGGTCCTTACTGTGGTATGAACAAAGGACAGAGACTATAAAAGGCTTCTCTCCTTTTTCTGCAACCTTCCTTCCCTCCCCACAAATTAGTGGTTTACAGCAAGCGGATTTAAGTAATGGAGAGCCTTATACCAAAGCATTGTGGTTCCAGTTGCTCTTTCTGATCAAATAACAAGTCTGAAGTGTGAAGAATGCCTCCAGAACAGCCAAATGCCAACCTGGGATGGGATTAAGCAGTGCAAAGGTTAGCATTCCTCACCCGCTGTCACTGCACGAGCATCTGCAGCAGCAGCAGCATCCTCTTCCTCTACCGAGAGCCGCAGCCTGGCAGGTTGAGTGCATTGTGGGGTGGGGGGCACATCCTTACTGCCTTTCCTGTATTCTACAGGTTATAAAGCAGTGAACATTTAGTGTCGCTTTGAGAAGAATTGTTTAAAAAAAAAAAAAAAATCTGAGTATGAGGATCTGCCCACGGAGGTGTTTGCTATATTCAGCACCTGTCCACTGGTAGAAGACAGATGTTTGGAGCCTTTTCTGCAGCTGGATGGAAAGCATGAAGTATCATAGATGATGGCCTTGGCCTATTTGGGAAATTGGCACATGATCTGCTACTCATCTTTTGGCTGCCTCCTCCTCCTTCACTAGTGTGGTCAGATTCTCTAACCCTCAGCAGAAGTACCTGCAGGCCTGGCCTGGGACTGTGCGTTTGCATCCGGAAACACGACGTGCTGAGATTTGGGGTGTAGTTCACGCACTGTGACTTTGCAAGCACACTCTCTGCAGCAGCCAAACTCACAAACTTTTCTGTATTACCTGTAAAGACTGCTTGCTTTAGCTTAATTCAGGGGTTAAAAAAAAAAAAAAAAGATGTTGGCTTTGTGCTTAATGATGTCTTGTGCTGGATCCCAAATTGCTGAGTTTCCTTGCTCAGCATAGGTATCGACTGACATCACGAAGGATGACGTAGATAATTTGTTCAAATTGGCTAAGCTGTGCCACTCACTATTTTCCATCCTAATTTACTAATGAAAATCAAACTGGAGAAGGCCATTCTGTTAATGTTAGTTGTCATACAGAGCTTGTTGAGATTGATGGTGGTGGCATTTATGTTTTGTTTAGGGCATTGGGTGGGAGAAATTGTAATGATCTTGACCTAAGCACAGTCTTGAAGGAAGGGAGAGACTTATCCAATATCTAAAGATGTACAGCTTCCACAAAATGCCAACTGAAATGATAGGCAAGAAAATGCAACTCATTATTCCAATTTCCATATGGAACTCCTTCAAAATACTCTATTTTGAGGATAATTATACAAACTTCCATAGTAAAGTTTTTCAAAAATGTGCCGAACCAAGAAAACAGCACTACATCCTTGATTTTTCTTACAGCACCTAATGAATGACATCAGTGAAAACTGAGGGGGTTTTGAATGATGTTGCTTTTAAGTGATTTTTTTTTTTTGGTTCTTTTCTATGTTATTTCTTTTTCTTAGCAAGACGAAGTACCAAACTCCTACACATGCCATCAGTATGTCATCAGTGGATGACTGGAGTAGTCCTGTTTTACTGGGCTGTTTAATGTTGGTACTGTGTTAATTAGGCTCACTAATAAAGATAACAGAATTGACTGCAGAATAATAGTGAAGAGTATCACCTGTACTGGAGAAGAAGTATTTACTTATTTAAATTGCAAGAAGTCAGCGTAACCATAAACAGAAGGTGTCTGCAACCTTCCAACAGTGAGAAGTCAATGTCCCTTTTACTAAGTAATCTCCTTAGTGTCTTTTTGCATAGATGACACATACTCGTGTGTTAGGGAGTCTTGAGTAACTACTGGCATAGCCTTCGATTTCAATTTTTATTTCCATTTCACAATTAGAGCAGGATTTGGGAAGGACCATGCTTTTCTTCCACTTCAAATCAAGCGACAGAAGCTCATTTACGAAGTTGCAGTTGTCTGCCATGAGTCCCTTGACTGTCGGCCTTGCATCAGAGCAAAAGCACGACCAGAATGGCTCAGCACGAGCTTGGAAAGTCATTACACCATGACGTGACTCTTCTCAAGATCATTCATGATTTTCAGATTTTTGATCAGAATGAATGAAAGTAGTTTTACGCAGACTTTTAAAAAGTTTTTCATTATATGAAACCCATAAAAACTAATTATGAAAGGTCTTACTCTAAATGAGCACAAAGCAGTTTTATTAAATTGGATAATATCTTATCAAAATTTCTATAAACAGTATGTGCCCAGACATCCGTTATCCCACTGGTGATATTTTTGGTTTTCTATGGGACAGCATTACAAGACTTCATTTATATTTGATCTTTAGAAATGATACTGAAAATTAAGTCTCAGCTTGCCTCCTTCCAGGAAAAGCCAACTGCCAGCAAATACAGCAAACCCTGCCTTTGTAAATGAGTGATTTATTTGATGTTGTGGGGGGGTTTGTGAGGGGTTTCTTCTTTTTCATAGACTGGATAGGTTGTGACTTGGGGCAGGAGAAGATGAAATGACCTTAAAGCATAAAGCAGTACACTGTCAGTCAGAGGGAAGAGTTGCAGGGAGAGAGTTGGGAAAAGAGAAAGATTGCTTAAGGGTAAGACCAGACACGGGGTTGAGAGGGTGGTTAAAGGAAAGGAAGATAGAAAATATTAGTTTTTACCCTCAAAATAATATGTTGGGGATGATAACGGGGATAAGAACAGTATGTTTGAACGCAGTCCCAGTAGTGCCTAGTAGTTGGGCACTGGTCTTTTGAGTGTGGTGTTTTTCTTAGCCATCCTCAGTAGTTAAACAGAGCTCTTAAAAATCCGTGTTTCGTGGCCTTCATTCAAAAGTGTGCTTTGGAAAGCTGTGATTTGGGAAGCTTGGGGCTTTTCTTCTCTGTGCTTATTCATTATTCCCCTGTTTTTGTTTGTGTTTTTTTTTTTCTTTCTCCAGTTGCCACAGAATGGGAGAATAAGGGAAAAGTCCTTTTTTTCCTCTGGTGGACAGGAAAGAGAAGGGAAGACCTTGCAAACGAGGTCCTCATTGTCAGGGGAACCTCATCTGAAAAGTGTTTCTCTTCTACTGGGACGAACTTGCATGAAAAGCAAGGCCAAAGAGTAACAATTAAATGAAAACTAATAAAGGGACAGAGATAAGACTTTTTGTAAATAATAATATTTAGACCCAGTTAAAATACTATGTGGAAAAACTATCTTGAACGTGAACTTCTCTGCCTGTTTGGATGATGACAATAGGTGACTCATAAGACAGGGAGGGTTTTGTGGCCCTGAGGCTTGGAAGCAGAGAACTTTCCAGTCTGACAGCATTGTCCCTTGGTAAGGAATGGGAGGGGAGAAAGTCCTGAGAAACCCTCTAATCCCTCTCCCACCCCCCAAAAAGGTGCGGCAATGATTCTTCATAGGAAAGCTTATGACAATAGGAGGTCTGTCTTCATATGAAAAAATTCACGTGGATCACATACAACCTATCTCTTAAGGTGCTGTTCGAGCAGGAGGAGGTGATCTAGCTCCTGGAGAAAGGAGCGGTTCTCAAGATCAATACTCAGTTTTGTTCTTGGCCTAGGGAAATAAAAGTTAGTCTTGAACGATGCGGCTGAATTCAATGCTTCTTTTAAACATAGTCAGGGTAAAGTACTGATATAAATGCAAATAATCTGTACGTTCAGAGTTTGATATGGTATGGCAAAGTAGTTGGAAAATCTTTTCTGTTAGTTATTATTAAAAGGTACTTCGTTGCCATGAAATCTTGAGAAATTTAGAAGTAGTAAGCAGCTTTTGCCTTTTTTTGTCATTTTAAGACTACATTTTCATATTTTATAGCAACGTTTTTGTCTGTTGCTGTTACAAATCTTAGAAAAACGACGTTAGTTGTGTGCTGTTACGAAATGCACAAACTGAGCAACCAGAAGGTTACTTTGTTGTGTGCTGAATTAGTATGAGTTTTTCCAACAGGTTCAAAACTAATTCTTTCTAATTTAGTTTTAAGATGATAGCTCCTGTTAAATAGGAAACATTCACATGTTAATGTTGAAAAATAAGATTCAGGGTTGCTATACTGCTGCCTTCATTTTTTTTCAATCTTAAAAAAAAAAAAGAAAAATAATCTGATATATGAGTCAAAGCACTACGCAAAGTGAATTGAATGAGAGTTCTGTACAACTGATATGTAGGTATTATTAGAATCACTGTTTCACAGACTAATTTAACTTAGTTACTCTGAGCCTTGTCCTGAAACGTACATTCATTTCCCTATTAATATTAGTTAAATTTTAACTCTTAGCTCTGCTGTCTTTTACAACTTTCAATGTAGACAGCTGGGCAAATAGATGCTTTTTTAGCAGGATTGCCTACTTTTGAAAAAGACTTCCTGTGGAATGTTAGCAGAGAAGGAAAACCTTACCTGGGTTTCTTGTTTTCTGTACTGGTAAATGCTGTGAGTGACGTCCTTTTCTCGGCTATAAGACATCCTTCCACAGTACGTGTTCTGCTGGTGTTCTGTTTTGCTGTTTTGCTAAATTCCCTGACACAAAGGCTTGTGTAGCACAACGAAAGGCAGTTGTTCTGCTCTTGATAGCGCCTATTCCCAAGGGCGGCGGAGCGCTGCAGGTGAGCTGTTGAGAATGGCATCATCTCCTGTCTGAGTTTTGGTACGCGGATCCCGCAAAGCCTGTGGGACCCGTGCCCGTTTTAGTGACTTTGTCCGCTTAGTTTGATGGTTGAAACTCTGTTTCATTCCACCTCAATAGCCTTTGGCGCGTCAGCGAGAGAGAGAGGAGTTACAGAAATATGATACTCCTCCTTTGTGATCCTTGATCCCAAATTTGCGCTGGGAAACAGCCTGGCAGCTTTGTTGAAAGATAAGGGCTTCATCTGTATCGCATCCTAACAGCTCAAGGCCCGTAGCGTGTAAGATGTTGATTTCCCCTGCCAGGTTAATTAAGTCGAGAACAAACGTATCTTGATTTCTCCTTTATTCTTTCCTCCTCCTCACCTCTTAATTTTTTGGGGAGTAAAAAGACAGCATCTACCCTTTAAATAACAGCTGAAAGAAAAAGTGAAGTATTTCTTGATCATTACGTTTTGTGGCTATGAGCGTGTCAGAGTGGTACACTTTTCTTGTCTCTCATTGTCAGGTTTCCACTTCTGTTTAGCCCACAATGTGTGCCTTTAGACCTCCTGGACAATACAGACAATGCTTCAATTGAAACTACAGAGCTCTGGAGGAAGCAAAGTGTATTTCTGGTTTCTCTTCGAGTTGCAGAGGTGCAGTTGGTTGCCTGTATTTAGGGGTGTTCCGGGAGAAAGATAACTCTTTGAGGAACTATCACTATCAAGTTACGGATATATTGGCTGTGGAAATGTGGCAAAAATGGGAAGATACCTTTCAAAGAATAGAGGATGGATTGGATCTATGAATTGGTTACTTGAAAAGACTTGGGAAAAGGTGATGTCTGGGATATTACAGCAGTGATGACCTATATGGAACAGAAAGAATTTGGGAGGAGAAAGGGAGGTAATTAAACGATGAAGAGGGGAAGTGGGGTGTTTGGTTGCACTTTGGGTGACTGAAGGAATACAGGGCTCCTGAAACGCCAGCTAGTTAGAGCTGACAAGCTGCTTGGTTTGGTGTGAGGCCACGGTCCATCCAAAGTACAGGCACTAAATTCAGTATGTTGGAATGCAGCAATGTGCAGCGGAGAGGCTGGGATTTACTGCTGGAGCACATCAGTATGCCATTAATCTGATATTTGTTTCTAGCAGCGACCACTGCCTGAAAATTCCCGAGTCTGTCAAACCATTTCCCCTATTGCCTTTAACCATGGTACATATGGTGAGGAATTTTCATTATCCTGATCCCTGCAGAAGATTGGCTTTTTGTCCTGAGGCATGTGGATTGATTGCCCTTATCTTAGGCTGCATAAATACAGTTATGAATATAAAGGCAGTCATAATAGTGCTTTGGTCTGGATTTTTTTCCAGAGGGATTTTGCTCGTGATGGATTTAAATTCTAGGGATTTATTTTTTTTATCTGCAAAGGCAGTTTGTTATCCAGAAATGTTTTTTATTTTATTTATTAGGATGAAGCCTAGTTATTCAGTTCCACATGACACTGTTTCTGCTTGGTGGTGGTGCTGTTTAATTTAATGGCTTTCTATGACGTGCTTTGGATATAGCATAATTTTCTGAGTGGGCAGGCTGGTCAGTAACATGACAACTTTCATAAAGGCATTAGGCTTTCGTGCCATGAAGAATAGTTCTCGTGAATGATGGGACCTCCTGACTTCTCCCAAAAGATGTGAACCTGCTTAACACTGATTTTCAGATCAGCTGAATTTAGAACACTGGGGTTTTTTTTATATTTCTTGACTCCTGAGTTCTGTCCAGGTTTCATCCCAAGTAGCCTGAGTATTCCTAATCTGAAGAGGCAAAAATGGAGAGAGAGAGAAGGACATGAAAACAAAACACTCGCAGAGCAGCAACAACAAAAAGGCCAGTTCTGTCTTGCTGAACCAAAAGAAATCCCCGAGCACTGGGGTTGACTTAGCGGCACTGTAGATTTGAGGCAGCTAAACATCTGGGGTGAAAGTGGTTTGGAATGAAATTTGAAGTCAATACAAACCCGTTCGATTTTTCTCTTCTTGCAGTTTTTCCAGGCTGTATTTCCACTTGAAATACGCTGGGCACAGGTGAAGGCTGTGCACAAGAAGGTCACTGACAGGAGAGTCAGGTCCATGTTAATGGTTTCAGATCTCCTAGACTGGAGCCTGGACACAAGTGGTGCACAGGGAACCTAAGCCAAAATTATGTCAGCTTCTGCGTTACCAATTCTGGGTTAATGAGGGAACCGAGTTCTCATCTTTGTGTACAACACAACGTTGTTTGTATTTCCTTGTACACATTTAGATAATTGCGCAATTCCCCTTTTTCAACTTAGTGAAAGGGACTGCGGAGGGAGGGCAGCAAAATAAGGAGATATTTGATGCGTTAATAACTTCTTTCCTCTTTGCTTATGCAGCTTCATTTCAGCATCCTCAATTTAAGGGGTGGTCCTAAAAATGTGACTTTGTAGGTCTATATCCTTAGCTTCTGCAAAACTGGCACTGCTTTACCGAAGTCAGCATTTTACACCCGCTGAAAATCTGACCCACAATTTGCAAAAATGGGCCAGGCATTTTTTCTTGATTGTCACTCAGTCGCCTGCTAAAGGCAATTTATTTAAATTGCACGGTGTCTTTTAGTCTTCTGTTAAGTGGCATCTTTCATAAAATTTCATCCCTTATTACCATATTATTACTGCTTCTGTTAGTTTTTGGAGGGTGCGATGAGATGATCGTTTCCAGATGTCGCTTTATACGAGTGTGAAAAGCCCAGTTAGGGGGAGGAAACTGGAAAGGATAATGCTATGTGTGTATTCTTGCAGTGCATGTGGTAAGCATTGAACTTCCAGCGACCAAAGGGAGGTGCCTGTTTTCCTTCTCTGTGTAATATATGCCATAACTCATCCTGGGAGTGAAATGACAGACCCAGTCTTGCAAAGCCTTTATTAAGCTCTATGGATGTGCGTAGTCATGATCCTATCTTTGTCCTGGGACAAACACTGCTCGCTGCTTCCTGCTTATGTTTCTCTTTTTGCTTTTCCAAAGACAGCTGAAACATCAATGCCTTTCATTTTTAAATGTATTTTTAATGTACACAAGTCTGCATTAAAAAGCAATCAAATAATAAGAGACGTTTATTTAGAGTATATACACTGAAAGGGTCCAATTTTAAGCATTTCAAAGAATAAAATGCACATTAATTGGCTTTCTTGGAAGCTCGAACGTATAATACAAAAGCAAGGCAGGGACCAAATGGAAGAGTGCGCTACATTTTTAACTTCGAGTTCATGCTTTTAACCCTGAGATATTTGTAAGACATTTAGGAACACTTTTGTTCCTTACATGTTTAGTTGTTTTATGTTTTGTCATAAATATTTTACCCTTTTATTTTTCCCCAGTGAACTCTGAAATATTGAAATGAACATGATGACTTAACACTTGCCAACCTACCCAGATGAGCAGGGGTGTTGCACAGCTTGGAGGGGGGGACGGACGGACGGACACACAAACCAAAAAAAAAAACCCCCAACCAACCCCCACACACACCCCCCAAAAAAAGCACGTGGATTTCTTAAATACTGTTGCTGAACCAGCAGATGGAGTATGAGAGCACAAAACCTTTTTTGTAATGGAGTGTGTGTCTGTCTGCACAAGTACGTTGCATTTTCAAATTGGTTGAGCTTGAAAATGGAATTTTATTTTATTTTTTTAACGAGCTGTTGTGTCCATGGATGTTTCTGTGACCCATTATGTCACAGCATCTGATCGTGACAAAAGCAAGAGTGAAGTAGAGATCCCCTTCCCCCCTGGGGGGGATGCAGGGACCCCTTTGTATCTCAGCTCCCATTACACAGGTGGAGAAGCAAAGACCCTCCGTCTCCCCAGGCTTTGGATTGGGATGCAGCTGGTAGCCCTGGCCACAGGACTGGGTCGGGGTTATAAATTTAGTCACCATTTTAATTATTTGTTATTCCACTGAGTGCAATGAGGGGGGAAAAAAAAGAAAATGCTTTCAACTTCTTTTAGTGTATTTTTGCTTTTTAGTTTTATAAGCTAAAAAGCTTGAAAGCTTTTTTTTTTTTAATTTTTAAGCTGGGCTCGTAAAAAATACGAAGCAGTAGAATATTTTATTACTTTAGAAATAGTATTCAAGTAGACCATAGCTGTGACCATATCAAAGTACTCAAATATTGCTGGAGAGGCATACAGGCCTGAGCATCAAAATCAGACTGACAGTTGTTATTACAATGTATTTCACTCAAGATCCACAAATCCTCATTTTAGCTGCCAATAATCCTTTAAATTTTTAAACTAAAATCTTGGTGCAGAGACCGTTGGAAGGGGGTTTAAAGCGAGACCACAACTCTCAAGATAACAAAATCTGAAAGCTTTAACGTCACGGTTTCTTCCCTGTGGCACTTTGAAAGGTTTTCTAGAACTTGCTAGAAAATGAGACCGAAGCAGGAGGGAAGTAGGTCTTGCCAAGAGATCCAAACCTCGGGAAGTTGATTTGTCAATTAATGAAGTTTGACAAGAATCTTTGGTGAGCTTGAAAGATTAGATTACATATCAAGGAAGTCCGCCGCTTTAAAGATAACGCCTGCAAGTGATAAATTTATTTTAGTAATTTTTTTAATAGGAAGATAAACTGTTGGCATTAAGTTGCCTTTTTTTAACAGAGGAGGGAGTGAGGCAGAGGAGTGGGACGTCAGATTTAAGAGAAGGAACGCTGCACCGAAAGCCATCTTGTGTATGAACTACTGTATGTATATGCATAAAACCCATTCTTCCCAGTTAGTTTTATTCTCCTCGGATGGATTATTTGTTAACCTAATACAGGAGTAAATCTTCCCACCTGATGTTCTATACGTCACTTTGCTATAAAGTTTATTTTTACATTCATAACGCCTTCCTCTGTAAAAAGATCCACGTAGTTCTTTTTCCTGAGCAGAAAGAATCCCATTGACACTGAAGAAACTGTGCCTGAAAGCAAGTCTACATGTGCCATGGTTTTTTCTTTCATACAGAATTCAAACGGTGGTACACCAATTCAGACAAAGCAGACACCCTCGCTGCATTATAGAGCCCAAATGTCTCTGCGTTGTTGTCCAATACATGCAAGAGATTAAAATACTGGTGTAAAGTGTTGCATGTTACGTTCTATAATGTCTACAAATCACTGTGTTGCGTCCTATCATTTCCTTTGTGGTGATGGGAAGGGGTTTGGGGCGATAAGTTTCTTGTAAACACAGATTCCCATCCCTCAACACATGCATTAAGGTCTTTTTCTTCCAAATCACTTGACAGTGCACTTGTACTTGTTTCAGTTTACTGTGTGAAAGCTCAGCTTGCTTGATTCTGCTCGCTGTCCTGCTCGTCTAAAGGACTCAGGAACCAGTGAGTTGAAGGATGAACTTTGCAATACCTGACATAAAATCCACGGAGTAAAAATGAGTTTTGTATGTACTGCTGGTGTTCCCGTTTACGTTCTGAAGCTGTTTTCGATAGTTGTTGCTTCCAATTAGTGTTGTGCATGCGAACTCCAGATACGCACCTTCTGCCAGCCTTCCACTGTCTGTGAAAGGCTGAGGCAATTCATAGCTTTCCCCTCATCCAGCTGGCATGGCAGAGCAAATATTTACTTATTTTCACACAGAAGCAAATATCTCAGTGTAAGAGAGTTGGAATCAAACTCTGTGCAAACAGGTGCTTCATATAATATCGCTATATTACGCTGCAGCCGATCAGGAACTGATATTGGATCTTCCAAGCGCCTCACGCTGCCGGCAGCGTGGTCAGACCCAGGCTCACAGGTTAGCGTCGGTGCTCCTGGGTGACCGGACTTGGCTCATTAGGATGAGTGATAGTTTGTCTATCCTCATTTGTCTCAATGTAAAAGATGCTCTTGCTTGTACCAAGAAGTAATCTCCAAAGCTGATCCGTGGTGGCCTGAGCTAAAAGTAATATTATCTTGTTAAAGTGCTCTTTAGGCTGTAGAAATGTACCTGTGTGCTGAAGGCATAATCATTATCAGCTTGTTATTCCTGCCTTTTCTCTGTCACAGGGGCGTCCCTTGGCAGTAAAACGCTGAGAGGTTTTAAAAGTAAGCGCTGTTTATGGATATAGAGGGGAAGGCAGAGCATTGCCTGGGATGCGGCTGTGTTAAACAAAGGTACCATTGTTAAAAGTACAATGTAGGAGCCCTAAAAGAAAGGAGTGGTTGGATATTTTTACTCTATAGCAAAATACTCAAATTTCTTTTCAAACAACATACTATTTGCTGGGGTGTATGTTTTCTGTTCTGAATTGCCTCAATGCTGTTGAGTTTCTTTGTTCAGGAAAAGAGATATTATCTTTTTTCTGGTTAGAGCAATTTGCACTAAAACATGTGCACTTCATCACCTTAACTTTGTGCGTTTCTTGTAACGATACTTAAAAATGAAGGCTGACGTGTTAGTTCTTAAACCGTAATATCCCGGTAGTGATCAGATCCTTTGACCACCTCCTTCTCATTTGCAACTGTCGGCTCTGAATCGTTCATCTTTTGTCTTATGTATTCAGCTTGTGGAGTGGAGTATCTGCCATGAAGAATCTAGAGGGCACCTGGCACCGTAGATCCTTTTTTGTTTTTATGAGGGGGCACAAGCTTATCTTCTATTTCTTATGCTTGGTGACTAAATGTTCATCATCCACAGCTGTATTCTAGAATTTGTTCCATTTAGAAGCTGATTGTAGAGTGTTAACGCCAGCAATGCCATACTTTTCCAAAATCATGGGAGTTCAGGGGAAGTAGGAGGAGTTGTAGAAACTCAGAAGATACCGGCATCTCAGTTTTAGGTGACACAGATGACAATATAATGAATTAATATTAAAATCTGCATATGTTCTGGGAAATGTACTGTTTGTCTAGCAAAAATAACTGAAGGCTATTTGACCTGCTGTCTGCATGGCCATGCTGGGCATTTGCATATGTGCAAAAGATTGAATTTTCTGCTCAAAAGTCTTTTGCCGTGAGGGTCAGCACTGGGTGAGGTTGGTGGGAAAGGGATGGGTCTTCATTTAAATATCTTCCAGACTACTTAAGCTTCAGAAACAGCACTATTCTAAAGAATGGGCAGTGAGTTTTGCTTTTTTTCAAATACACTTCCCTCATTCATAGTATGAAAAAGGACCTTGCAAATAATTCTGCATTTCTTTGTCTGTGATTGCTGCGGTGTGTCCATGATTACCTAATTTCAGATCCGGCGGTGTTAGTCTCTACAGAAGTACTTATGAAATCACAGTTTAAATTAGTGAAATAGAAGGGATTATGAGGCACTGCGCTATTCATCTTACAGAAATACTGTAATTTTTTTCTTGTGTGAGTATTGGGAAGAAAAATTTCAGAGCAATGTGATGCTATACAACCCGTTGGGAAGGAGGCACCAGAGGTTTCTGCAGTTGCGTCTGAGATGTAGACTTGTGTATTAGTTTTTCAAGCCGAAGAACCAGCCCTGCTCCAGGGCAGCGGGGTCTAGCAGCCGTGGGGCAGGTGTTCTGTGTTGCTACTGCGCAGAAGTAGCATTGTGGCCCAACTGCCCCAGGACCTGATGCTAATTGCCCCCCTGCCCTCAACAGGCTGGTGTTTGGAGTGTGTGATTTCTGAGTGCGCTCAGCTGGGGCAGCTCTGGGTTTACAGCGTTTGTGCTGGGAACGGTCCATGGTTCAAAATGCATATGATGGGGTTTTATAAATGAAATCGCATCTGATTGCTGTTATAAAAAGCACAAAGATTTAGACATCCATATGCATTTTTTTGCTCCTCGGTCTCTGTCTTGTTCTTAAACAGGTTTTGTATGTGAGGCTGTTTCAGCTAACTCAACTCTTCCTTTCAAATGATGTTTTCTCTCGCTGTCTCCGAGTTCTGAAATCAGAGTCCAATTTTCATCCTACCTGACTAAAATCTATAACCTTCAGTTCCTGTAAAGGAGCTTTTCCACACTCGGTGATGTGTTTCGCTCTTGCTGTAGCACCTTTCCTCTACTAACTGTCCCACTTGGCACAATCACTGTTAGCTGTTTGACCACTTTCAGTGGGATTGCTCGGACCTTTTCAGTTGTCAGCAAATCTTAACAGTTACTCTTTTAACCCAGACATGCCTACCTAGACACACGCATTTGTCTGCTGCTCGTGTAATTCCCATTGCAGGTAAATAACTCTAAAAACAGGTTATCCTCTAGAGGTTTAGGGGGGGAGAAGCAAGGTGAGATTAAATTGCTGCTTGAGTTACAGACTTCATAAACGTCATGCAGAAATCTCCTGTATTCACCACAGGAGGACAAAACCTGCCCACTATGCATGAGATTTGCACAGGAATCATGAAATGGCACTGCCTCTGATCATGTACTTGAATATGTTGACAAATAGGAATGCTTTTAAACTCAAATACCTTGAAGATTTTATGAAATAAATCCTACCTTAGGTTGTCCCCTGGGTTAAGGACCAGGGTACTGCTGGTATATCACCTTCCGCGTTTTCTTTAAATTTGTCTTCCTTAAAGGAGTCAGGCTGAAATAGCAAATTGTAGCCTGCAGCGCTCCATCTGTTCCCTCCTGAGAGCATGGGGACAGCGTGAGATGCTCTGGGCACCCTTCGCACTGCTGCAGGTCGCCTTGTGTATTCAGAGCACAGAAATAACAATAACGTGGTCATATTCTGGGTAGAAAGCTGAGCGATTCCCAGATTGTGTTGACAGGTCTATCCTTAAAAATCCTTTATGCTTTGCTTTTGTGATATTTATGAGTGTTACAGGACTGTTGGTCCAAAGAGCTCAAAAATCCTGAGTCAGAAACCAGCTATCTCTTTCCTACTCCCTACGTAGTAGACCCTCACTGAATTTGGTCTGGTTTTTGTTTGTTTTTAAACTTTCCTTTTGCTTATTCTTTCATGAGTGACAGTCACAAATCACTCCTCCTCCATGCAAAACTGCAGGCATTGACCCACTGCTTCCTGGCTGCCCTCTGTGTTCCTTCTCCCTGCTGCGTCCCTCCAACTCCAGATGGAAAACCTTTCCATAGTGGCAAAACAGACAGTTTTCCCTGTGATGACCTGGTAGAGGAAGACGGGAGGTTCATTTTAGTTGGGTGGTGGGTGCATGTTTGGTTCTGTCAATAAGGAGGGTAAGGTAGGGGACAGGTTGTTAAAACAACTTTTTTGCACCTGCTCCCCGTTTGCCTTCGTGTCCAGCCCCAAGAGAGTCGTCAGATGGTGGGATGCGGAGCCAGAGGTTTGTGCTTGGCTGAGAACCTGGCTGGAAGAGCTGTTCTCCAGCCTCAAAAGGTTGCTGAGAAAGCAGAGTCCCTCGCTACCTACAGTTACTCTTTTTACTGTACTGAAGGGGAGATGGCAGAAGATGTGGTGTCTGTTCCAGAGATCCCCGAAGAGCACCAGGGACGTCTTTGCTGCCGCTGGAAATATGCGGCGCTGTGGCCTCTGCTGGTCACAGTTAGCTCAAACTCCTCCTTTAAGCTTTCTGAGCTTCTTGCAAAGGTACCCGCCAAATTGTATAGCTTTCAATAATTTTAACTTTGCTTACACTATAATACTATCCCGGGCTATCTAGGAAGCCTTGTTCTGTGTGGTATGTTGTCTGCTTGAAGAGAAGCATGGGAGCCTCAGGAACTGTGCCGGTCGGTGTGATCTGCAAAGCTTTACATTCCCTGCGTTGCTGAGACAACATATGGGTGTCAAAATATACCGTACTAGAGAGACGTTTATAAGGGGAGGTTTGACATGAAGTTTCAGAACAGCACGGCTTCTTGGCAGTCTTTACATTGCATCGTACCAGGTTTTTTGTGTATGGTGGTTAAGGATTTTTTTTTTTTGGGGGGGTGGTGGTGTTGGTTTTGGTTTGTTTGTTTGGGCTTTTTTTTTTTTTTTAAAGCAAAGCTATAGGGGCATTAATAATATGTCATGTTCAATTTAGAGGGGAGGAACAGTGGATGTCTGGAATGCTGTTGAGTTCGCTGTGAATACAGCAGTGCTGGGTTGAATGCTGTTCAACTTTTACATTATCATCTCTCACTTCTGTTTCCTTTATTTTCTTTAAATTTTATTATCTGTCTTTCTTCTAGTGAAAAAGAAGTATTTGAATTTCAGAGCTGAGCTGGTGCTTCATCCTCGTGGGAATAAGAGCTCGGCTTCTCCTCCCTCAAAGCACAGTCTCAGATCTCTGTTTCCTTTCAGCTCTGGAGTGCCTGTTTGCTTTGACTGGTGGTGTTAGGTGGGCAGTGAGTCCTGCTGCCTTCAGATGCGCTATTGTCCTCGGAGAATGAGGCATCACGGAATAGGGTGGGTTTTTTTCATCCTGCAGATTGTGTTATCTGTGCAAGGCCTTTGGGTTATAATTAGTCGTCTTAGAAACTTGCACGGCGTGGTATACAAGGCATTTTCAAATAATAATTCAACCATTATAACATTCCTTAGATACAGTTTCATAACTGGGGGGCAAATTGCCTGAAGACCTAAACTTAAAGTTGTGTGTTTGTAGGGAGGGGGAAATAACCTCTGAGTAAAATGTATGGCAATTAAATATCTAAGCGGTGTCACTTGCTTAGAAGCACCTTTGGAGAAGATCTCATTATTTGATACCATATAATGTGTTCTTTATAATAACCTAAGTTGGGGACACTTTGTTTCTGCAGTATATTGTACGGAGAAGCTGATGCCTGCTCTGCCTGCGTGTGTGTGGGCGTACATATAGAAGTGCTCCATGAGCCTCACCTTGTGTGTTTATGCTGTGGGAACCCGATCTTTATCGGGGGCTCATATGCCCTGTTGGAATACTAAAACGAATGCAGAAAGAGGCGTAAAATGTGGGAAGATCATTGTTATGTCATAGAATCATAGAATGGTTTAGGTTGTAAGGGAACTTGAAGACCATCGAGTTCCCACCCCCCTGCCCTGGGCAGGGACACCTCCCCCCAGCCCAGGTTGCCCAAGGCCACCTCCAGCCTGGCCTTGAACACCTCCAGGGATGGGGCCTCAACAGCCTCTCTGGGCAACCTGTGCCAGTGCCTCACCACCCTCAAAGTGAAAAACTTCTTCCTAATGTTTAATCTAAACCTGCCCTCTTCCAGTTTATAGCTGTTCCCCCTCGTCCTATCACTCCATGCCCTTGTAAAAGTCCCTCCCCAGCTCTCCTGTAGCCCCTTTAGGCACTGGAAGGCGCAATAAGATCTCCCTGGAGCCTTCTCTTCCCCAGGCTGAACACCCCCAACTCTCTCAGCCTCTCCTCACAGGAGAGGTGCTCCAGCCCTCGGATGTGGTTGCATTAGAGTTTGGCAACTCAATGGGCGGTTGTTACCCCTTATGCGTTCTGCAGGTGCACACAGGAACGAGCAGACACACAACTGCCTTTCTGAAAGGGGGGGTCCAGCCCTGGGAGTGCAAGTCACTTCAGTGACGTTTCTCCTCTGCACGTCCTCAGATAATCACTGATAAATTTACTTGGACACTGTATAAATATTTATTTATACACCGAAACCCCTGTCTGAAACTGAAAAAGAAATCTGAAGCTCATTATGTTTTCAGTGTGGCTGATGCTGAAGTGACCACAGAATTCACAGAATTCACAGAATTGTTAGGGTTGGAAGGGACCTCTGGAGATCATCTAGTCCAACCCTCCTGCCAGAGCAGGGTCACCTACAGCACGTTACACAGGACAGCGTCCAGTGTCCAATGGAAGAGGAGGAATCTCCTAATTATTGCCTAATTCTAAGCACTGGTGTCCAAGTATAAAGTGTTAGTAAAGTAATTAAAATGGAGGAGAAGCAAGGAAACTTTCCTATTGCCACAATTTTAAGCTTAACTTACAACGGGGAAAATACGGAAACTTTCTGTTAAGCTTTCTATGTTAATCAGTAGTGAGGAGCTATTTCGTTATAATAACATCTGCGTATATCTGTCAATAGCGTGCAAGTGTTGATTGTGTGTTACAGTATTTCATTTTAATTAGACTCTATAGGAGCTAGTTAAAGGGTTGATGGGGAAAGATATTGTAGCAGTAAATATTATGGCACATTTGGCAATGGAGAGGATAAGAACACGTTGCCTTCAACGTTTGATATAACTAACACTCTGCACTCTGGGACACACTTGTCACTGCTTTTGACTGTAGAAACTCAGTGATATATGGCATTTCAGTTTGGTAGATCTTCCTTAGGGGACTAGTTTGTCACTGAAACACCCCGGTGAGGCAGATGCAGCAAGCCTTGCCTGTACTCCTCAGCGATCGCTGGGTCACGCTGGTAGATGAGATGGTGATGTGTGCCCGCGGTTGGAGAAGAGCTGATGATGCCGAGTTGGGTACTGGGCCCAGAACCAAAGAGGTGAGCAGGGGCCGGGGCTGGTCGGGGCTCAGCAGCCCGTCGCAACGCACTGTGACCTCCCAGAAGGACATGCAGAGCCGCTGGGCAGGCAGGGGGGGACAGGGGCAGGAGTGTCTCTGCAAAAGGGAAGATAAGGGCACGCACTCAAATAACTGTCCCGATCCTTTAGTCCCAGGATTTGGCAGTGTTTTTATTGCCACTTTGCTTTTACGTGTTGATTGATTTCTTTTTGGCCCGTAGCCTGTTCAGTGAGTCTTTAGCCCTTGGCATTGTGCTTCGTTGAAATCGGAGTCCTTTTTCCTGCTTTTGGCTGTAAGTCCTTGCAGGGTCAGCGGGCTGTGGCCTTTATTCACTCTAAAAACAGACTAAAGCCTAATTGGAAAACTGAGCAGCTTCCTTCCTATCCCTGCACATGGATAGGGAAAGTAGTTTCAATGAAATTAAGTAACTTGACCTAGCTTCTAAAAATAAAGAAATAAAATGAGCAGCAAACGTGGATTTAAATCTGACTCCTGGCCCAAGCAGTAACTACCACACTTAAAATGCTGTGCAGGTTCTCATCTGGATTCCTAGTTGCTGGTTCTGCCATCCCAAGATGAGACAAAATGAGGTTTTGTCTTGTATAGTAGGTGGCAGTTTGAAGCATTAACTGCTGTGGAAGAAGATTTGAAAGGCAATTTCCCTTCTCAATTTTCTCTTAAGTCATTAAAATTCATCTTCGGTTCTTGAAACATCCAAATTTCTGTTCTGCTTAGGTATCTGGATTTGAGATCTTACGATTGTTCACTGCGCTGAATGTCCCTAAAATTTATGGCAAACTGCTTGACACCATTTTACAAATAGTCCGTGATTCTACAGATTTATCTTTAGGAGTTTAATTTTTCCCCTGCCAAATTGACGCTGATCTCATCTATGAACTGAGTTTAAAACTACTTAAACCTGAAGCTACTTCTTTGCTTTTTACTTATTAGTTTTGCACTGCTAAGGCACTTTCTTGTTACTTGTCTGTCTTCAGGTTGGACATATTCTGACTACTTAATCCTTTGGTTTAATATATTGTTCTGCAGTACTAATGACTCTGTCATCAGTAAAGTGAATGGAGTGAGGGACTGGAGGGTACTGTTCACTCATCTGTGCCTTAAAAGCACCTGTTTAGGAGGTGAAGGAGACTCAAAGTTTGTCTTAGAAGTGCAGAAGAGTATAGAAATAACTGTGCCACCTTATTTGAATTTAAAATAGCTCTTTTTTAATTCATAAAAGCTCATGGCAGAAGTTGTCAGGCTTTGGGTGTCGGAAGGGTGATGAATTTGTGTGGGAGTGTGGAGGCTATAAGAATACATAGGACTTTCTGTGCCTCTTTTCTTTAGGAAGCTTGCGGAAGGGGAATAACCTTTTGTCATACTCGTGTCACATCTTATTTTGGTTTAAGACTGATGAGAGAAGAGAAATCTGGCTGTCAAGAGTAGCCTGTCTCCTCTTGCCTGTTGTTTTTGTTCCTCCGGTCCTCAGCTTCCATTGTACAGAGGAGGCAAAGCCCTTCGCCAACCCAAGCCAAAGCATCTGGGGGGGCTTTTCTTCTGGCCCCTGATGCTAACTGCCCCCACTCCTACCACTGACTTTTAACTAATGCAGGGATGTCCTCTCATTTCTACTTAATGCTGGCTCCATGCCACACTCGTTTTTACTAGTTACGTTTAACTCTACAACCAATTTAAGCGTGGGCACTCCGTGATGCGCTAATTCACCTGGGATATGGGAGCTGTGTGTGGTTTTTATGTCTAGACAATAACCCTAATAAATGATAATTTCTAAAATTTCGGGTTAATCACAACACTCTTTTCAAGATGCTACAATAATATGTTATGAGAAAGTGAAACATGGATATAGACAGTATTTATTTATATCCTAACCATGACACTTCTCTGTCCTGGAAGAGACTACTGGCAACGCTCACTGTCTGTCAAGTACAGCAGAAGAGTGAGGGTATGAGGAGGTTTATCTTGTTCTCTCAAGTTATTTTGTGTTTAAAGGCAGACACGAAAAGAGAAGGTTAAATGAATGGTGAGACCCTCTTCTTTTTTTCCTTTATTTTTTCTTCAATTGTGCCTGTAATTGTGTGCTGCTCATTAAGTAGCCAAAGGCCTTTTGAAAACTCCTTTCATTCGAGAAAGATGCCAGACAGAGCTGCTTGTGAAATAATTATAGAAAATGAGTGTTGATGCATGTTTTGACTCTGCTGAAGAAGTAATTCTGTCTTCTCTAGTTGAAGTAATTACATTTGTTTCTAAATAGAGGAAAAGAAACGGTAATTGTCAAAAAATACATAGGTCCAACTTCTACATTTATGTAGTGGCAGATAGATGAGAAGCAAAAAACTAATTATTATATTAGTGTAGTCCTTATTATGTATTATTCATTGAAGTGAGGTACCGTTATTAAACACATTGAGTCGTGAAAGATTTGTGGGATTTAGAGAGTCATTTGCCTGACAGTCTCTTTAGCACTGTAGAGTATAAACATTTTTATTGTATGCTGGGTTAATAATGGATTTAGTGTGCATAGCTGCAGGAACTCACTAGCCATTAATTACTTCAATTTTAATTTTTTTTACAGGTAAAGAAGGTTTTCAGTCACTGTAAACTAGAATCCTCTCATAGGGAAGGGACTACAGCTTATATTTTTATGCCTATGAAGTTTCTTCTCAGTTCAGGTGGCCAAAACGATAGAGTTGTGCTACCGGCTGTGGTGATGTCTCGGCTACTTTTGGAGTGGGCTGGAATTGCTGTGTTTTGTGTGGGTCAGCCAACAGTCATGAGACAACACCGCTGCTGTTGCCCCCAGGCAGCACGGACCTGGAAACCCCCTCAGTCCATTCCCATTTCACCCTTTTCAAAAGGGTGAGAAATGTGACCGGGCACCATGAGAACTGATCTCCCTGAGTTTTTGTTGCGGTATCAAATGATACGAGAGCTTACTGCCTTCAGTGAAGAAAAGGGTTGAGTGTATGTTAGGGAAGAGAATTCAAAAGCACTGTGTGGGAAAGTCTAGGATGCAACTATCTGCTCAGACTTGCAGATGATGGATGCCATTTGGTTTTCTGTCGTGAATGTGGGCCTTGCAAAAAGCACCTGTATTTCTGGTCTGGAAGATATACTAAAATTCCTAGAAATACAGATGAACCTACAGTGGGCTTGCCAGCAGCCCTGGCAAGAGAAACCCTTGCCAGAGAATACTGCTTCTTCTCTATGAAAACAGTAACACCGTGTTTATCAGAATACAACAGGCAGAGAAACCGTGTTACTGTGCGTGTGATAGGCAGCACAGCGCTGTGGGAGATCCCCATGTCCTGCAGTAACCAGCTGGACAAGCAATTACCTGTAAGTAAGCGATGGCTTCATGGCAGGAGTCATTTTTCCTGTGTTGGCTTTCCTAAATGTCATTGTGCTTCTGCTGACCGCAGTGCTCAGCCAGGCCTCCATGCGTTCGGAGTTGCTCATGGTGTAATGTGCTGAACACCAAATCAGCCTTGCCGTGGTACGTAGTCTTTTTGAGTTTACCTTCAGTCCTTCACAGTCCTGGGGATGCAGGGAAGAAATCTGTTCTTCAGGCCCCTGCGATTCTGGTGACTGCAACTGCCTGAGATGTGAAGGGGTATGGAGGGGGCCAGAACGTGTCAAATATGTCTGCATTCATATTTATGTGAAGGCATATTTAACAGGGGTGATCAGTGTGGCATCATGGACTTCAATAGACGTGAATGGACACTTTTTGCATTTGTGAGATCTGTGATGGTTGGAAGTATTCTACATCACCCAGTTTGTTCACTGGTCATGGCAAACCTGAGCATGTAAAATCACTTAACAGGTTCTGGGATTAATGTTGTGAGCTTGCTTTGTGTTTCAGCCTGTTTTCAAAAGACAGCAGTGTTCAGTTGCTAACTGCCCACTGGTGAACAAGCAGCAAAGTAGGTAAAAACTTCTCTATTCCAGACCACTAGCAAGATATAAATTAGATTTTAAACAAAAAAATAAATTCTTTCTTAATTTCAGTGGCCTTCTATCATCCCCTAGGGTTAAATCCTATTTGTGAAGCAATTCTTCTTTCAGTTTTTAAGGAAGAGCTGTCAAAAGTGTTGCAAGGATCCTCCCTGCTTTTTGGAGAGCAGAAGGTCAGAGTCCTAAGAGTTTTGTTTTGACGTAAAATTTTGATGAGTTAACCAAACCACTGTGCAGACTTGCATACAAATTGCCCCTTAGTGAGTCATGAAATAATACTCCATTTCCATTTTTATTTTTTATTCTTGCTTGTGCTGGAAAGCTTTGGAAGACACATGATGCTGTCAAGACTGTCAAAACTTCATATAGTCAATTTCAGCTCTAAAAAAAAATAAAAAAAAAAATACAACTCCAGTGTGAATTGGAACAGGGAGAACCTGGCAAACTCTCCGACATCAAAGAATGAGGAGGGTGTTGAGAGATTCCCCCTCTCCAAGATCATGAGCAACATATGTTCAACCTGTTTTTTCTTGTTTCTTGGGGAGTAAAAAAAAGGCCATCTTTTTTCCCCCCAAAAAATTTCATACTTGTGTATATGCTAAATTTTTGTGCTTGGATAGTTTTAATGGGGAGGAATGTCTGTCTCTGTAACTGGCTTCAGGTCATAGTGGTAACATGAGCTATGGACTGGCAAGTGTGTGAAGCCTGTTGGTGGGGTGTCATGGAAGCCTGTGGGTCACTGGAGCTTTTTGGAAATGCTGTTTTCATGCAGAAATTTTATCACCCCAACATCTGCTGGAAGGGCAGCATGGCAGGGCACAAATGATCCAAGAGGTTTTTGGAGTGCAGAAAGAATAAGTTTAGGTTGGAGGTGCTGAATGAGCCAAAAAAGAGGAGATTCTCAGTTGGACCTGCTGCTCATGGACAGTTTGGGATGCTGAAGGTTAGTGGCAGCTTTGGCTGCTGTGACTGTAAGAAGGTGATATCTAAGTCCCTAGGGGAAGCAAGGCGGGTGAGTGGCTGAACAGTAGTTGTAATAAAGAGGATGGAACCAGATCATCCTGGAGATGCTCAGTGGGAGGATCAGAAGAAACAGATCTGTTGGAATTTCAAAGCTGAATGAAACTTTGAAATTAGCTGTGCTTTGGGGGAGGAGTTGGACCAGATGACTTGCAAAGGTCTCCTCCAACCTGAATTGTTGTATGATTGATTTTGTTCCATATTTGTCATGGCCTGTAGTGG
Source organism: Charadrius vociferus (assembly GCF_000708025.1). Taxonomy (NCBI): domain Eukaryota; kingdom Metazoa; phylum Chordata; class Aves; order Charadriiformes; family Charadriidae; genus Charadrius; species Charadrius vociferus. Next base: position 289,950 of record NW_009646501.1, read on the forward strand.
GGTATATCACAGGTTCTTGTCTCCTTTAACAGAAATCTTTAATGTACTGTTCTTACTCAAAACCCTCACTTTTCTGACCAGGAGTTCTCTCATCCTTGATTTTTAATGGCGCAGTATCAGCCGTTAGTGTGTGTTGGAGGTGGGATGATGAGTGAGGAAGCTGCAGACCGAATCAAGGACCTGTGGATTTTTAGTCAGGGGTTGAGGAGAACTGGGGAAGAAGACAGGACTTTGGTCATCCTGTTACAGGATTGTTGTTCCCATTACAGCCAGTCCAAAGCCAGGTGTTTTCCCACAGGAGTTATGAATGATGAGGGACACGCTGCATGGAAAACCGCTGCTGTGATCTACATGCAAGTATTTTCCTCTACGCTGCTCTTCATGAACCTTCACTGTGTGTTTTTAACTCTGAGGGAATGGTATTTTGTGTTAACTCTGTTATGCAAGCTTTATAAATTGCCTGAGCTACCAAATGGATCACAGGCTACTGAAGAGCAGCTGTATGAGGAGTGCAGTCATTTTACTCAATGGGGAGTTGCATACACTGGACTTTGAAAGACTCCATTTAAGGGAAGAGAAGAGATCTTCAAAGCCGGCATTTTTCAAGTAAATAACTCTTTAGCTTTGATATGCCTGCTTCATGCTGCCTTGTCAGTCTAGAGGAAAGATGTACCTTAAATCAAAGTGGACAACTGAGAATAAAAGCTAATAAAAGATTACAATAAAAGAAAGGAATCCCTGTTGTAAAAAAAAAAAAAGAAATACAAGACATGGTTTTACATCCATTGCAGGAAGAATTCATAGGAGTGAATAGCTAATGTGCTGTCTGGGCTGAGATTCTTTTGGTGAACTTTTATCATGTACTTAGATCTCTGCAAAGTGATGTGAAAAATAATAAGGGGGGAGAGGGGGGGGGAATCCCCAACCACACAGTTTTTCTGTCAGCTTGCAGAATATCATAGTGTTACCATTATGAAAGAAAAATCTCTAATGGGCTGACATTAGTTTTGCTGAGCAGGCAGGTACACAGTGCATAAGCACGTGGACCAGGATTCATTAGCCTCGTATTTTGTAACTGAAATCAACGTGATTCATATTTAGCAGAGCAGTAGGCCACTGACCCCGGGCAGTCCTGTAGAGGCCATCCTTACAGACCAGGCGTGGGGGAGGCAATGGTACGTTATTATAATTGAGAGCATTTATCACTTTTAAGGAAGTTTGAGTTGTTTGAGTTCCTTGACTTGAGTGAGCATTTCAAACTAGCAATCACTGCTACAAGGAGATTAAGTTGCACTGGAGTTTAGTTCTCTTTCTCCAAGTACTCCAGATTGCTCCTGGTTTGGGGTAGATAGGTGTTTCTGGCTTAAGCACGTTTCTGTGTCTAGCTCGGCAGTGCAGCACAGGGGTGCACATACATCGATGTAACCCTGAGGCAGAATCTGCCATGTTTTGATGCAGGTGGCTCAGTGGTGTGGCTCCATGTGGCCCTCAAAGTTGCTGGGTTTTTTTGCTAAAGCCTCAGAAAGGAGAGAGCAAAGGGGATTGTCAAGGTGCGTCTATTCAAGTGCATGGGACGCAAACGGAGAGATGAGTCTGCCCTTGTAAGAGTATGAGGTACGTTGCAGAGGTGGTGATGGGAGGTACAAGAACAGGATGAAGACAAGTCTATCCAAACCTCCTTTTGAAACTTTGCAGTGCGTGGAGGATACTTCACTCTGGCTTGTCCTGGGACCACTGCCATGTGCTATGTCTAACTCACTGAATGGAAAAAGGGGCAGAAGGTGTCCTCCTTCCCATTTGCATGACTTTTGTTCCTTTTCTTCTGAGTTCGGAATGGTTTGTGGGAAGGAGACGGCTCAGGTAGAGGACTGAGAGGCCTGGGAGGCCCAGTTTGAAGTGATGGTGAAAACAGTTAATCGCTTTGCTTCATTTTCCCCATGTGTAAAAGGAGCAACACTTCTGCTTTGTGTGGTGAGAATGGATATGCCAATGTTCTGTTTGTTTGTTTTAGCTAGTGCGATTGTAGGGACGCTGCCATAGCTGTAGCACTTGCCATCCCGCTGTCTTTGGTACAGTAAGTAGCAACTACGTGTTACCTCAGAGACCTTGGTGTATTCAGCATTTCCACAGTGTTTTTCCCGTGGGCACTATGTTGGTGTTTGTTCTCTTCCGAATTTGTGTAATACTGTTGCACAAGACGCGTAGGGACAGGCTTACATGCAAAACACTTAGTAGCATCTGTCGCTAATGGCAATGAAAGTTATTTTGGGGGGTGGGAAACCAAATTGTCCCCCCGTCTCCCCCTCCAAAAGAAAAAAAAAAAGGGAAAGACAGAAAGGAAAAGTCTTCTCAGTGGCCGGCTGGGAAGAGAAGCAATCAAATCCTCCCCCCAACTCCTCTGCAGCGAAGCTCTCTAACACTGTCACAGAGATATGACTTACTTTTCATCAGGACCTTCTCAAACTCCCTGTTGGTTGCAAGCACTTGAGTTAAGGTTTGTGCTGGGCGGGAGGAGGTGTTGCCTGCTGCGTTGAGCTAATGGAGAGCCTTGAGACATCCTGTGTGCCTGTCCCACGTGGGTGTCCCTCACTGGGGCGGGGGATAGGCCCCTTGTAATTACAGATTTTCCACACTCTACTTCTTTCACTAGGAATTCTGTAGGAGCAGGTGGTAATATGGAAAAGCTCTTCTTCCACATAAACACCTTCGTGGCTTGACAGGTGAAACTAGATGCCGCAATTCTGAAGCAGAAGAGCACGTGGTACTGTGAAGAGCAGGTTCTCCCTGACCCTCAGAACAGTGTTGGCAGTTTTATCCATCGTAGGGAAGGATTGCAACAAGTTTTACCTGTTATAGGCAAGGGCCCTGCAGCAAGGGCAGACACTGGAGACGCAATAAAGCAATAGTATCAGCACATCTCTCTCCCACTAATGTCCTGCTGTTCATACACATCTTAGAAAACCATTCTCACAGTGTGGAAAATTGTCAGATTCCAGAGTACTTTGTGCTGAATTGCACCAGAACTGTGCTGTGTACAGCCCTCTGAATGTCAGAACGGCTCCTTTTGTTTTTATAGTCAATGCAAATGAATTAATAATGGCTTGCCACTTACTATAAATAATGCCCTATTTCTTCCATGTAACTGTGCAGTTCCTGCAGAAGACAATGTTTTTGACAGACCGTAGGCCCAACAGAGCACTTTCTCTTAAGACGGTTTGGACTGGTAGAAATAACGTGTGTGTGGTTCTAGGAATTGCGTATCTGGGAGCAGCTGGTTTTTAATTCCTTTTCTTCTGTGGTCTATCCTACTCCATTAAAAAAACCCACATTTACAATTAAGTGATCAAACTGTGCTTTATAGAGCCTCAGTTCCAGAAAAATTCAAAGATTGGAACTTAACGAGGGAGGGACCCTTTATCGTGGGTGATAAGGGAAGAGGTGAGCGGTGGCACAGGGGAGGACATCTTCGTTAGGGAGAAGTAGCAACAGGTGCAATGTGTGCTGTATGCAAAATTTGTTATTTCACATGAAGTATTACTATTTCTCTGTGTGTCAGTCCTGCTGTAGATTTGTATGAGCATAAACTTGGCATGAACTGAGTTCTGCCCAAGCCGCTGGAGCTGTGTTTGAGTTTGGTTTCCGTGATTGGATCCCATTGAAGTTTGAATTGCAAATCTTCAAGGATGGCACTTAGCAAATTCTGGGGCATCGCATAAATAATTTCAAGACATAGAATATATTATAGGTGATGCTCATTACATTGCTGCAAAGCAGTAGATTGAAACTACCCAGTATAAAATGTCTCGGGAAATAAACTCTATCCACATTGTGCCTCACAAATCATACGTGGCTTGTTTGAGCGGTCAGGAGAAAAAAAAACAAAACCCGATTCTATGTGAGTATGCTCTGCTTAGAGGAACAGCTCGTCTGAGGTATGGAGGTGGCAGCAACACCAGTTGAAGGTGCTTTCATCAAGAGAGATCCGCAGGCTCCTGTGTGATCCTTTGGGAGCAATGATTCACTTCTAGCAGAGTCTGCTGTGAGCTCTCATGGGAATCAGGTGGGATAACTTGGCCCTGAAATTGTCTTAAGCGCTCCCGAACACTTTAACCTGGATTTGAAGTGCATAGAGGCTTATTTTGAGAGGGATAAATTCAGTGGCAATTTAGATGCATGGCATGACCTGGTATTTTTAAAATCTGTTGTTCTCAGCCTGTAATGATCTTAAACTAAAATATGCTCAGTGCTGCAGCATACTGTGTACAGTGATATACAAAGAAATGCGTAGGTTGTGAAGTGTTTGTAAATGTTTTACTTTAATTTTAGAAAAAACATGTAGTAGAGAAGAGAAAAATACGCAAAGAGAGGTTGAAGCAGCTATATAACAGTCTCTTTTTTTTTTTTCAGACAGAACTGACAAGTTTAAATGTCAAGGCCATAATAGCAATTAATTCAAAATGCTTAATTATTGTTTTGTATCCAGATTTGCTCTCCATGCCACAAAGGCAAATATAAATTAAATTGCCTACTGCCGAAACATGGCTACTAAGAGATTAAGGCATAGTAGGCATTTTTGGTTAAAACAGGGTGGAAGCATCTCTTCAGTCTCTATTTTAGCACGCAAAAAGGCAACATCTTGGTATGTCTCACATAACTGTGTTTTGTATCAGCTAGAATGGCTGGAGACTTACCTCAAAACGCTGGATGTTGCACTGGGGATGCATTTTTGTGGTTAGCTACGTTTACAGAGGCATACAAATGCTTCGCTGCCCCGGGCTTTATGGCGTGTGTTTTGAGTAAGAGAGTTTGTCAGCAAACAATGCAGCATATTCCAGGAGAGCAGGGAAAGCAATTATCTTCCCTGGCACCCTCAGTTCAAAAACCAGCAATATTGTGGGGCAGGGAGCTAATTGCTCCATCTGTTGCTTTGGGCCTCTCGGAGGGAGGAGAGGTCTGTCTGCCACATTGTCTAGCGCGCGACACGCGGAACGTGAAGGGTGGGCTGTCCAGGCGGGCTGGGACTTGGGAGCAGGCTCACGTTGGAAGTTTAAAGTGCAATTTTGCTGTTATTGCATTGGCTTTATTATAACCTTAATGATTTTCAGTACATCATTGCGGTCACCGGAGTTGTTGTGCGTGTTATCTGTCAGGCTGGAATCAATGAGGTTCGTTGTTTTCAATCAGAACTTGTGGTGGGTACATTTTTCTGCCTGTTGGTTCGGTGGGATCTTGAACGAAGCGAAGCTTACTGCTGTGCGAGAAAGGCATTTTGGTGTCTGCACAAATTGCCGCAGCCAAATAGCACATCTACATTTGCAGAAAAGTCCTAAGCGTACACCAGTTTGTATTGATGCTCTATTTCACTTTGTGTAAAAAAAAAAAAAAAAAAAAAAAAAAAAAAAAAAAAAAAAATTGTCATTGGCTTTTCCATCTTCAGACTTGTCCTGCAGTGTCTTTATACCTGTATGCATATGTATGATGTCCTGATATGTATTAGTATTGCTTTGTAATCTTACATTTATGAACTGCTTGGGGATTCTGGAATGGCAATTGCAGGATATTTGTGAATTAAAAATATGGACCAAGCTCTTTACTGGTATATACTTTTTGTTACTGTTCACACTGTAACTTAAAAAGTAAAAAGGCCTTACTGCACCTTTCTCTAGCTGACATACAGGTGGAGTTTCAGCTTTCATCGAGTAGATCCGCACTCCACACCAGGCCTCTCACAGCTCATATTATGGTTTTAGGTTGCTTAAAATAATAAGAACAAAATTCAGGCCGTAACAGGGGGAACTTCTGATGACTCGGAGTCTGTACCAATGTCAGTTAATAGTTTTTACTGGTCAGCACCTTGCTTTGTTAAAAATGCTCATGAACATCCCTCTTCTAGGCTGCGAGGTGTCTCGGGTGGTGACTGGGAAGTCATGGAAGAACTGGATTTGTGTCCTCTGAGCCATCTCCCATAATGGCACTGCATTGCGTTCTGACTTCTTTCTAGGAGCTTCTTGGTTTAATATAAGTTGTAAAACCTCGTTTTATCCTGTTTATAAATGGCTGCTGGCAGGGTTTGTCAGTTGTTTGCAGAGTAGACAGAAAAGGAAAGGGAGGGAAGATATTAACGCTCAAATACCATTTGCTGTCGGGATGGCTCTAAGGGGACGTGTGTGTGAGCTGTGGTTACCCGTTTCTGGGTGCGTAACCTGGTCAAGTTCCGCTGAAGAGATGTATTAGTGTAGATACATCCACAAAGCACGGTGAGATGGCAGGGGGGTTTCTCTTTCCAAACAAGAAAGTCCTTTTGTGGCTAAGCATGTAAATATTAGCATTGAACTTGTTAGGGTGACTTTGTTAGGAAATGTAGTTGAAGGTGAGATCTCATAAGCCCTGTGACCATGACCTGAGGGATGTGGGAGACAGTTTGTTATTCGGTCTCTCATGTGAGCAAAAAGAGCTCATGAAGGCTGAAATAGCAGTTAGTTATTACAGGTGCAGTGGTTTTGAAATAACCAGAGATGGAAGAGCCCTGGAAGGGTGCCCTGCTGCTGACAGCGCTAGCTGGTCTGGTGTAGAAAACTGTACTCTCCTGTGTTATGTCCGGTTCAGGTTTGGATTACTAAAATGATGGGGTTGTCAAAGGCGCTTGTACTGCTGTGGATTTCAGTTGCCTTTTGCTTTTGTTGCTGACATTATGCGTACCCCTAAAACTCGAGTCAGCTCTGCTGATTAGCTCATCAAATGTATGAACTCCTCAGCACCAAGCTATGATCTTTGCTGTGTTAGAGATTTAAATGATAAAGCAAGTCTGTGATTTTTTTTGTTGAGGAGTCAGAAATGAAAAGCACAAGTTTAAAGAGCCCAGGAGGTTTCTTAGTAGTCTAACATTCCATTTACAATACTTCATTTTGCAATACGCTCCACTTAAATCTCTCTCCTTTGCTAAATACCATCATTGAGCCTTCCAGCCAGAGACGGAACGCTGTGCTTCGTTTGCTCAGGCTGCTGGGGGGCTGCGCAGAGAAAGGAACACCGAAGCTTTCTTCCCGTCTGGCTGGTGCAGGAGACCCGAGGGCGCAGCTCCCTGCCTTCCCGGCTAGTCAAGGGATGACAGAACTGGCCGCACTGGGAGTCACCACCACAGTTGTTCTTTGCTGGTCTGCCGCTTCTCAGCCCCTTTGTGGTAGTAGGAGCAGCAATTCAAAGAATGAGGGTTGCATAGCTCTGTCTTAAAAGCACCACTGTCAGAGGTAAAACCCACTGTAACACACGGAGCGGTGATCAGCGGGTCCCGTTTGTCATACCCGTGTGCGTGGCGCGTCCTGCTGTCCCCGGAGGAGGGGAGGGTGCCTCTCGGCAGCACTGCGTCGTTCCCCGACCCGCATTCGGCGCACAGGTTGTGAATCAGGCCGTGGTGAACAGGTGAATTTTACTTCATCGACTTCCTGATTTTGTGTGTTTTGAGATCGAGAAAAGGAATCTTTCTAATTTGTAAGATTAATTTTTAGCGTTTGCAATTTATGTGAGTGTGCTTTTAGACGGATACTGCTACTTCCAACTTAAAGCTAAAAATACAAAGATCAACACTTCTGAGTCGGGGGGTGGTTCTCACTTTGAAATCAGAGATAATTGAACTGGTGACAGGAGAAAAAACAAACCCAGGTTTGCATTTAAGGACGGTTTTTAAGGAATTGTTAGCTGTGGTAAGTAATATTGATTCGTCTTTGGAGATTCAAGAGTTCAGAAAGAGCACTTTTCATCTTGTGCCTGGTTTTGCAGTTACACAGAAGAAAACTGTGAGAAAGACTTTTTGTTTTTCTCCTATTCTCAGTACCCGGGTACATAACTTTGACTAAGCTGTCCAACTAAGTGACATGGCTGAAACATCAGCATCTTCTGGGCACCTGCAGTAGTGGCTGCAGCTTATTCTTTTTAAAGGTTTCAAACAACCGTGTTCCCAAGTGATGGGGGACTTCTTTCCAGGTCAGGAGTTTGACATTGTTTAAAATGTAACAAATACGTACTGCTTGAAATAATAAATAGCCTGTAAGAAAACATACTTAAACTAAAAGCAAACAAAGCCAAAAGTCCCAAAGAGTTAAAAAAAAAAAACCAAAACCAAAACCAACTGAAGCAAACCACCAAAACCAAACCGAGTTTGCAAGTACTGAAAAACTATCTCCCACATTTTCTCCTATGTGAAATGAGTTTCATGATCTTTATACTATTTTTGTTTAAAGACCCCTGAGTATGTGTGTACTTACTGGCTGCTACAGCAGGAAGGTCAGTGAGGAGGAAGTTCTTGCTGCTGAAAAGGCAGGTGCCTTGCGGTAGAGCTGCATCCAGAGAAAGCTGAAGCATCCCAACAAGGTGCGTAGGGCGGAGGAGGATTTTTGCCCACCGTGGCTCATGTGTTTGTTTTGTTGACACCACTTTCCGCAAGAGTCAGAACTGAATCTTCTCATGTCACCTCCACAGATTAGAAGAAAGAAAAATCTGAGGCAATAACAATCCTTGGTTTGATTTCTGTAGCTTGGCGTAGAACAAACATGACAGGAACAAGCTTGCTGTCTTTTTTTAAAACCAAACAAAAAACATAGGTGCTTGGGTGTTCTTTGAAGGTTTATTTCATGTGCAATAAAACATACAACCTAAGGAAGTTAAGGAAGTCAGGCTTCTTGTGGAGCATGGCTCTCTGAAGAAATAAAATAGGCAGACCCTATGCACAGACAGGCATACATGTGCATGCGTACGTTCATGTGGACTTTAATAGTTCATTTTATATACATGAAAGTCAATGACATGTAGTAAATGTGACCTGACACACTTTAAATAACTATGTGATTTGGTGGTGTTCCATGTTCTAAAACTTGAAAGCATTGCTATAAAGAGATTTTGGAATAGAGATGATCTTGGCAGAGCGAACCCTGAGTGTTTGATTGGCTCAGGGAATATTGCGAACTAAGTGATAAGAGGAATTGCATAAAGACGAAGTTTCAGTTCCTGGAAGAAGCTTGGATAGTATAAAGGTGCAGATAATTTGACATTTATCTCTCTTGAATTTTGATTCATTTCTGTAGTTGTAGATGTTCTGCTGATGGAATTGTACGTGTGTAATCTGCGTATCAGCCTGTAAGGAGGGACTCATTAATTTACAAAGCTTTCAGTAAAGTTGAGCATCAGGAAACCAGGAGTAGTGCCCAGACAGACACGCTAGTGGTGAGCAGATGGGGCTCTTGGCTCTGCTGCTCTCCTTCCCTCCCGCTGTCGTGCCCTGCCAGTTTTCGTGGGATAAGGACCCTTTCCCCCTGTTTTTTTAGCACTGGTGCATATAATTCTATGAACAGTGCTTACCTGCAGTGTTAAAGACTCACATCAGGACCTTTTTTTTACTTGCTTTACTGTCCAGATTGGTTATTTGAGATCTGCTTGGGCCAGGCGCTGGAGGGAGACCTTGGGACGAAGGCGCTGTGTGGAAGCCCCGAGCATCCCACCGCCCCTGCTTGTTGCCCCTGTCTGAGCCGGGGCAGGAACCGCTGCCCGCAGGCAAACAGCGATCGTGGGACAGAAGGGCGAGTGACACTTGGTCAGAAGACACCCTGGCAATTCCGGGTCGGGGTTTGTTCTGTGTATGGCAGCTGGCAAGAGCTGTGGAGCAGTTAAGAGGAGGCACGGAAGGAGCAGTTGGTGCTGTGAAAAAGGGCAGGTTGTGGTCAGGGGAGAAGGGGAAATGGCATCTGTAGAAACACTCTTTGGTTTGAATTTGGATTACTGTCCAGTAACCCCATTGCCAGGTGGTACCCTGCATACAGCCAGCACCTCCAGCTTTTTTCAAGTCCCCCATATGCGTATAGCTTAAAGAATTAGTCCATATTTGCATCTCGGATCACAAGAGGAAGCAGAGCAGAATATAGAAATTGTTTTAACAGCAATATTATATCTGTTTTGTCATAACCAGAAACAGAATAGCAGCTAATCCTCTCTCTTGAAAAGAAACCCCTGAACGATCCTGGATCAGTGACCCTGAATCTGTGGCTGTTATGAAGGGATTTAAATGGGAAACGAATGCGGGGGCAGATGATGTGTAGAAAGGTGAAAGAGGAAGAAAAACATGGCAGAAGGGATAAATTGAATGTGTCAGTACAGGCAAATGGACAACACTGCAGCATTAATATAGCACAGTGATGGAGCCATCGGTAATGGGAATCCACAGAAAAACAAAGCCTGGAAACAGCAGAGGTCTTTTTTCGTTATTAAGCCTATGAACCTTCAGGCTATTCCCTATTAAGGGCGTGCAATAAAATATCCTCAGCTGTTTCCAGAACACATTTTGTGGTGGTGACCACAGCAACATAGTGAAGGCATTGGCTACATTTTACAGAGGCTTCTGGAAGTGTGAGATACTTGAAAAATACATTGGAGAAATGCCTGAAAACACTCTGGTTCTGCCCTCAGGCCACTACTATAATGTTGGGCTGCTTGTTTCTTTCCCGTGGTGTTAATCTTTCCTTTCTCTGTGCACTTGGTTCCACGCCAGTCCTGCAGTATAGAAAATCAAAATGTCATCAACAACAAAGATGTTTGAAGAGTGAGTCTGTGCTGACAGGGAGCTGGGTGGTGGCCACCCTGTCAGCACCATCCTGTCTCAGTAACTGAAAATTGGTATGAAAATAAAAATTAGCAATACATTTTCCTAGTTTTTGAGGGTGGCTGAAGCTGAATGCATTTTGATGAAGAAGTCCAACTGAATTGCGCTGCCTTGTTCTTTTAAAATACTTCATTAAAGTAAGCAGTTATTTAATTGCCCTTGAAGGTCAGTGTTATAGGCTTTTTTTTGTCCCCATCCACCCCCGGAAGTCATTGCTGATTTTTAAGCAAGGCTTTCCTTTTACTCTTGTGTTGTATGTTAAATTATACGCCCAATTGTGGTCGATTTCCATATCTTGTTTTATGTTTCTCCTAGCAGTTGCATTTCAAACTGTACTTAAATGAAAGGGGCACATCAATCATTTTCAAAGGAACTGGCGTTGGGTGGGAAAAGCATTTGATGCCAGTTCATTGTTTGACGGTTTCAGCCCTTCCTTGCTGGCCTTGTGGTCCCTCAGCAAACCCTCTAAATAGTCAATTATCTTTTTTGGCTGAAGGATCTTTTGCTTCCTCAAGAGCAACTGAGAGCTTAGTATGTTTCTTAAATGTTTGGAAATCCAGCGATGTAAAAATCGGAACTTTTCGAGTGCTGCAGTGTGTCCCATTCAGGTCACCACTTGTTTTCCCTTGGCCACAACAATACTGGTTTAAAACTGTTACTCATCATGAAAGGTGATAGCTAGTCCCTTGTGATCATACTATTCATAAAGTACAGAATGTAGGATGACCTGTACAATTTCTTAGAGGACCCAAAGAGGGTATGTTTCAATACATCATACACGTGAACTGCTTCTGAGCACGCAGTAAAATAACAGGCGTACAAAGTTCAGTGTCATCTGCTGAGTCAGCAATGTGTGATCAATGCTTGTCGATGGGAAAGTGGCGTCTCGAGTGGAGAGTTAATGTTTGTTCTGAAATGAATAGCTAATTTCGCATATCTTTGTAGTCAGTAAAGAAGCTGGAACTTAACACCGGTCTGTAAATGGGCAAAGAATCGAGTGACCCTGAGTAGTTCAACACAAGTTGTCCTTCCTCCAAGTTTAAGCATGCTAAATGTACTGTGGTCCATTATCATCTATATGTGTTCAGTGAACCTTTATGAACTAGATCTGAAGAATTTATTAAGGATGAAAGTGAAGAGGTCCTACAGGAATTGCTTTAAAAATAGTAGAAATTAATAAAGAATTATGCCTTCTCCTAAAGATTTTTAAGACCACCCTGTAAAATTCTATAGCGGGAATAAAATTAAGTGTTAAGTTCTGTACAATGATATGAAAACACTAGATATAGAATGTAATAGAAAATTAGATATTTTGTAAGGTACTTTCTCATAAGGGATAACTAAATATCACGAGTCTGTCTGGACCTTTAATCAATATGAAATTCAATTTGAAAGTGAATAAAAGGGGTAACAACTTTTCTGCAGAGAGAAAATCACAATATATCACAGTCTTGAGAACATACGCAGTTCTAAAGTATAGCAGAAATGTTTCAGCAGCACAAAATGACAGGGAAAAATGTCCTCTGAATGGTATTTGCACACCAGAGAAGAACTGTTGTCAGAGGGCTCCGGTGTTTCATGGAGGGAGTGAAGACATCAATGATACGGAATGTAAAATGAGGAAAGGCCAGGCTCCAGGATTTGTACTATCAAATAAAGGTGACTTTATTTTATTTTTTTAAATAGTCACAATAATTTTACCAGTGTTCCTTATTCAGTTGCAGAACTGTGACTAGTATTCCATATGGCTGCACCCAGGCAGACGGGATAGATAATAATTCAAATCACCAGAAACGCACAGACTGCAGAGGTATAAAACCACATTGCAAATGAACTGTTACTCTTTCTGGAGAATAATACTGTTCAGCCGTTTTCTGAGGGCTACTGGTCACAAACTGCACTTGTTCAGGTTTTATTTTGTCCATAATTGCGTAAACCCCAGAAACTGTCTTATAAACAACATCCCAGTTCATGATCTGTGCTATGTTGAAGGAGTTGCATTTTCAGTGATCCTTAATGTGAAGATGCGGTTCCCTCAAATATTTACCAACAGATGGCTTTGGTTTCTTCAGCTGCTTGGTGAAATTATCAAAATCCTACTACTACTAGTTTAAAAGACTTAATCATTGTAAGGGCATTTAGTACAAAAAGCATTTTTCAGATAGCTGACCTTTCTCAGTTCCGCTTACTATGAATGTAATTAATGCTCAAGTTTCTTTAGAGCTACAATATAGAGAAATGTCAATGGCGTGTTATAGCTGATTTGATGCTTTGAGAGACATACAAGAAAGGAAGAAATAAAGGGAAGAAAACAGACGATTTTTTAGGAAAGTGGGTACTTGTAGCGGTGTCTCTTATCTGTACGTGACATTGTAGCACGTCCATACTGATATTTGTGATGTTCTGTTTTGTTTGGTTTTCATCATGCACGTGGTAGATGAGACGTGTTGTAGTCCAAGATCTCTCAAATCACTTGATCTCATTTTAAAAACTAATTTTTAAAGGTGATGTTTTGAAATATGACAAAGGTGTGCTAGCATAAGGGCTCTCAAATGACCTAGTGCCATTGACCATACCTTAATATTATCTCACAGTTGCCTCACATCACATTAAAGTCACGTAAATAATTTCTTCCTCCACCCTTTCCTTCTCCTGCGTTAGACATGAGATTGCTGTGGTACCTGCAGAACGGTTTCTTTTCCTTGGGAAATGGAAGCAGCCAGCATTTAAAATGGAGCTAGTAGCATGGTTTCAAATCGTTCTTTCAGATGTAAAATAACTTCTGACCAAAGTACAGGGGTTTAATATTTAGGCCAGTACTGTGAAGTAGAAAATGGCATAAGAAAAATGTTTAAATCAAGATGGGAATGGTAAGGGGTTTCTAAGCAGCGTCACTGGTGCATAACAAGTTTCTATAGTTACTAGACTCAAACAGAACTTCTCGATTATATTCTTCATTGTTTCATCTGGGTTCTACTTGTTCCTTGGTACAAAACAATAATTACCTAGTGAGGCTTCTGTGTGGTTGCAAGTTTCAGCACACAGTATTCTAACATTTTATTTCTACTATAACCAAAATCTGGTGATTTTACAACACATGTAGCTGTAAATATTTTTATAAAGCTATGGCCAGCCACAAAGTAAATATTCAGTCTGCCCATTGTGACTAATTAGGAGATATCTGAGCTTTCTACTGACACAGTGCCTTCAAACACAAATGGCTAGCAGCAGAGCAAAGACGAATTCCTTATTGACTTGTATGGTTTTATGTTTTTACCTTTATGCTGTGCTGCTGCAGACAACATTAGATGTCTGTCTGCTCAAACAGAAATCTAATTGAGCTTCCTGGTCTAGTATCTAGTTCTAATAATGTTAGCGTAGATGGACTAAAACTTTGTTATTACTCTGTATATATTTAAAATTAAACAAACAATAAAAAGTAGGGAGAATGTCTGTATTTTATAGCTGTAGCCTTTGGCAAGAGCAGTGTATGCTTCTATATATTCTGTTTGATATTGTTGGATCTCTTATATGACAGCAATGTTGAAATGAAAGACTATTACTGCAGAGAATCCAGGCATGAATTACACACCAGCATAGTGCTGTTAAGATATGGGAAGGTGGCCATGGCTTTGAAACCAAGGTGTTCGCTTTGTATTCCTTTTCCTTCCTGGAAGACTGGGAAAAATACGTTTGAATGGTGCTTGTTTACAGCAGGTAACTTGGTTGTTCATGCAACCTTCATTGTCTCTTTTTTTTTTTTTTTTCCCTTCCTTTCTCTACAAATAAATTGCTAGAGAAAAATGTGGCTGGAGAAGATGGTTTTAGATGCCTTTGAAGATGTAAAAACAGCAAATGGAACCTGCAGTGGCATAAACATCAAAGATCAGCCCAAGGAAAATCAAAGGATTTCTTTGAGTATATCAGCTTGCCCATAAATTGAAATGCGTCAACTGGTGTATGTATCCTCTATACTGGGCACCTTACTATTGATTTTGATGCCACCCGAACATAAAAGGATGCGCAGTACTTAACAACTGTTTTTCTGTAGAATTTCACGTCTCAATTCTAAAACAGTAGTGTTGGCAAACTTCTTCCTTCTGTCCCCCATTTTTAAAAGTTTGGGGATACAGCCAGAAGCCCTTCTTGCTCAAAACTGGGAAGAACCCAGTCGTCCCAGAGCTGTTAGTGAGCGTTGCTAGCAACCTTTGACTCTAATCAGACTGGCTAGTTGAATTATTGTTATTATTGGTCTTGGTACTACAATATTTTGTTATCAAATGTTATATGTCACTATAGAGAGTGTATGATATATAATCAAATACTAAAGTATTAAATGCATAGTAGTAGTACTTCTTAGCCGGCTAATTCTTCTGGGCTTTTAGTTTCTGTTCGCGTGTGGGAGGAGGAGGTGTGTGCATGGCTTTGAGGGGGGAGAAGGAAAGAGGGAATGTCTTTCCATGAGTGGGATGTGGATGTCAAGGGCAGTATGGATTGCCAGTAGTATAGACAACTGCCTCCTGCATCCCGGGCTTCTCTTTGTCTGCTGCAGACCTACACCTCTATCAGGGCAGCCAAGGATTAATAATAATGCTAATAGGGTATGCACATTATATTATTTTTGAATTATTATGAATGTTTTCCCCTCTATGGATACTTTTCAGACTGAAAAAAGAAATTGAGCTCTGCGAGTTGACCTTGTATTGGTCACTGCTGCGGTCTTTCAAACGGAATCTCTCTGTTTTGGGGACAGTGATCTTATAGGGGCAAGTAGAATGCAGAGAGTGATTCCCTGGTATTGAACCCGAGGTGTTAATAACGCAGGCATCTGTTTCTTCAAGGAAGAGTGAAATGCTGTGCGGGCGTTTGTTTCTTCAAGGAAGAGTGAAATGCTGTTTTGACACAATTTTATGTAATGATTATGTTTAGATGTGTTCTAAACTACTGGGTATTAGAGGAGGTTTTTTGGTGATTTGTTAGTTGGGTTTTGGGTTTTTTTGTTTTAATTTTGTGAATTAAGGGTATTCTGTGTGATAACCAGTTACTGCTATTTATTGCTTATAGCACTAGTTTTATTTTTCATGTGATTCTGTTTCCTAAAAGCACAGCAGAAAAACTAATCTCTTGGTTAAACTGTGTTCCTGAAAGTTGTAAACCTGAAAGAGCCTTTATGATCTGTTAGGGAACAGGGGGAGACTCAACATGCTTAGTCAGGAGAGCAGCCAAGGGAAATGATTTTCTGAGTGTTCACTGAGTCGTAGTCCTGCTCTCTGGCTGGGTCTGAAAAACTTTTATCATTAGAGAAAAAACATCTTGAAAATGCTTTACTTAATTCTAAATGCATATAGCTTTGACAGAGGGTCTGTTCTCTTGGTGTAGGTCAGCTGTTCCTCTCATTTTCAGGCACTGCGTGTGGGAATTATGACCTGTACGCCACAGGGACCAAAATCTTACATACGTGAGTGCCACTGTGGAATGAGGTTCAGACATCGTCAGCTGTAACTGCAGCTGGAGCTTCTGCATTCTCTTTTGTTTGTCTGCTGGAGGTGCAGAAAGGGATTTGATCAGCACTGCTTTCTGGAAAATAAAGCTCTTCAGCACTGGTACTAGTGGTGTGAGGAAACAGATTTCCCTTTTGTGGTATAACACCGTTTTGCCAGTTCCTGAACAATAGTAACTATTCTGCATTGACACAACTAAATAGCCTTCAGTGGTTGCACGTGCCTTGGGAATTTTGAGGCCAGGAAGACAGAACAAAATGAGACATTTCTGGGTGAGCTTTTGTTTTGGAACCATAATTAGGACATCTTGAGGGGCTTTCGGTGTGATAGGTAGGTGGAGGGCTCTGCTGCCCCCCAGCCAGCTGTCCTTGACGTGGAGCACCACCGAGTGCTTTTGGCATCTGTACCTCCTGGGCAGGGTGCCCTGGGGACAGGGAGGTC
>NW_009646501.1:306548-318969 GCF_000708025.1 Charadrius vociferus
CTGCCTTGCACTGGTGAGAAACTCGCTCCATAGCAAGCTGTTTGAAAGGAAATCTCAGTCGCTTGAGCTTCAGATACTTTCTGTTGAATTTTTTGTTTCTTCCGATAATTTTCAAATTGCTTTCATCTCTCTGCCCGTTGCTCAAGTGCCTCCAGCACCACATATGTGGTTTCAGGGGAAGTTGTTGGTGTTTAACTGATAGAAGAGTGAAAAGAAGAAAAGGAGGAGCTTTGACAACTTGACAGTAAAATACCAGTTTAATAGCTGTACCCTGTAAAACTGTGCTGCTGCCGCTAGCGTAGTGTCCCTGCCAGCTTGGCCTACAGAAGCGGTGCACTGCGTGATCCACTGGTTTTATTTCTTCTATAAATGAGAAAATTCCTCTTAAGTTTTCACACACGCACCTTGCCCAGAAGCTGCTGAATGCATTTAACACCTCTCCTTTGGCATTAATGGAGATAGGAAGGTATGATAAATGGAAAGCATTGTTTCTTTCCGTTCCGCTCTTGCAATCACCCAAGATTGTCCCTTGATCTAGTTACCTTTCTCACTGCCTGAACTGAAAACCTTATTTCCTTTTCCTTGACTTACCCCAAAAGCTTTTCTCCTGTCCTCTGAGGATTTTATTGCTTTCAAAGGCCGCAGAGTAATATCCTTGACCACGAGGTCAGAAGGATGTGGGAGTATTTACAAGCGATTGGTTTGAGAGGAAGAGGAAAGATTGTGTAAGATTGGTTCCTTCTGCCAAGCTAGATTAGTTGGAAATGTCTTTCCAAATGAGGCGGTAGATGCTGGAGCATTGCTGTGTGTCTCTGCTGCCCGGTGCTGCACTTGTTCTATTTAACAAGTTTTCCAGTGCCTTTTTGAGAATTTGTGAAAAATGTTCTCCTGTCAGCTGATGCTCATTTAAGCGTGTGGTCCTTCACATTAAGGAACAAAGAAGCTACCTGCTGGTTTGAAGTTTTTTCCGTTGCACGTAGGTCAAGGCAGAACACCAAACTAAGGGGTACTGTCTACAAAGGGACATCTCCAGCCAGCTGCAGTGACAGAGGGGATCCTTATTGCTTCCATCCAAGGGTTTCTGTAATCCTGCTATGGTGGGGAGCAGGAATTCCATGTCATCAGACTTCACATTGGGTCACAACTTATTTCAGTTTCCATGGATGGAACCCTTTGTGTGCAGCAAGTCCCTTTTGTTAGTTTTTTTTTCAGAGCCCACTTTTTATCTTGTCATCCTAAACTTGCTTTGATACGGAGATTGTCTCACTAAAACTAGAGACAAAAGAGTACGGGGCCACTCTGAAACACCTTTTGTTTCTGAAGGACAAGGTGCTGTACGTTGGTCTTCTCACGTGTTGTATTCTTCCCTAGAAGAACTGTAGGTATATAACAAATCCGAGGAACATCTATATTTGACATTATGAAATACTTGATTTTTAGAGTTGTTTATGAAAGACAAGTGCAATTTTGAAGCTACTAGGACTATTCAGACTGTATATGGAAAAGTATCATCATTGGAAGTAGATTAGTATGTTGCTGAACCACTGTTCTATGTCTTTTTTTTTTTTTCCACTCGAGATGGGGTAGGAAGCCAATACCATTATCTAGGTGTAAAAACTGAACTTGGGGAAAAATCATTTCTTTCTATACTATGTTTTGCTAGGAAAAAAAACATGTGCAGTGTTTTGTTCTGGTGTAAGAAATAAGACATAGGAGCGAGAGGTCTTCGGAGAGCCTTGAGCCATGGTGGTGGACTTGTACATGGATGCAAAGGAGCACAGAACTAAAATTTGTCTCTAAATCTCTCAGGAGTTTGTAGTGAAGGATTAGGGTGTTTAAGAAGTTTGTGTTGTGTGTCAGGTGTTTTTTATTGAAGATTTCTCTGAAATGGTTTTGACCTACAGCAGTGGTACTTTGCTTTCTTGCTTTTTACGTTACACGATGGTACGTGCTTTGCTCAGCAGTCATGGTGTGCCAGATTGAACTCAGCTGTAACAGACTTTGTCCCAGTGAGGTGGAAGGAGCTTCTGACCCTGCTGCTCAGAGACAGGGCTGTGAGTGTCCACCAGGGAGGAGCGGTAGCAGGAGCTGGCAACGAGACCACCTGAGTGCCTAAGCTGTGGCTGGAACTGAAGCTGTGACAAACTTGCTTTAGAAAACAGTGATTTAATTATAAATGGCATGATAGATTGGTATGATTTTAAAAGACTTTTGGTAGCAATTAGCTTAAGTTGTTGGTACAACATGAACACCATGAATAAAATCTTAGGTAGCACGCAGTGCTAAGGAAGCATTGACGTTTTTTTAATGACATACATCCTTAAATTCCTAATAACTCCCATTCTAATCTAACTTGACAAGCATTCAGAGTCTCCAAGTCTTATGGTTGATTAAAACTTCTCTGTAACTTCATATGCAAGGGTATATTCTGCATTTCTGTGCCTATATGGATGAGAAAGGTTGATGTCAGATTTCATAAATGTTAAAATACAATTAAAAACTTCCAGACTCCAATTTTATGCCTCATGGTGTGACAAGTTTGGAGAATATGTGTTCATTTAAGATGGAAAAAAAAAAAAAAAACCCAAACCCCACAAGAAGCTTTGTTACCTGTTGTTTGTGATATAGTCAGAAGTCTCTGTACAGGAGAGGTCTTTATATTAGATAGCAGCTGGGCTGCTTCTGAAGTGGACAAAGAGCATCAGGACCCAGTAGAAACTTTTTTTCCTTTTTTTTGGACATTCATGTGTTTTCTCTCCAGCCTGAAGGAGGTTGTTTATTATTGCCAGGTTTGTCTTTTTATTCTCTTCTTTCAGGCCTGGAACGTGCTTTTACAAATTAAACTTTTATCTACATAAGAAGTGCCTTTCCCTATTAATACTCACAACAACACTAAATGTAATTCAGGTACTTCTTGGGGAAAATACACAGTTCATTCAAGTACCGTTTCAAAGAATGCCCACTGGGTCAAAAACAACGGATCACACATCCTAAAGCAGTACAAGGATTACATGTATAATTGCTGAAAGATCAAACTCGCTGTCCTATATGGCAAGTAAATCATCTGAGCTGTTCAAAGAGGTTTTTTTATCCCCCATGCTGACTGCAGGGCTTTGAATGAAAATCTCTTGTAGAAAGTGTATCCCAAGACTTCTTTTCTTTTTTACTGTTGTGTAAAAATAGGTGTGTATTGTGTGTTTTGGGAGGAGAGGGGTAGAGTTAGGAAGGACCACTGGTATTTTAACTGCAGAACCCATAATATATGCAATTCCAGAGGTGCTGTAGTTAAACCTCGTCTCAAAGTTTATGCCTGCATCACTGGAAAACATGTAGAAACTCAGCTGTGTGTGAGAGTCCGGGGCTGGTAGAGTGCACTGAAGTTCAGTGGGTTTTCTGCCGTGCCTTCGCACAGTCTCCATAATCTACTTTTGCCATTAGTCTGCAGTATCGGATGCTCAAAATACATGTGGTGCCTCTGCTTTAGGCGGGGACAATGCATTTGGTTTTAGGGACTGTTTCCCACTTCTCATGTAAGTCCAGTGGGCTGTTTGATGTAAAACACTGGTGGTCACACAGTTAATAACATTTTTCTTTACGATGCAAATGTGATACCTCTTGATGCAATTGGCAGAAAGAAAAACCCCAACCCAGAATACACAAACAGAAAAGGAGAATCTACAGATGTCAACAGTATGTGGTTTGAGGTGACAGTTATTGCCCCCAAAGTAAGAGCCTCATTTGCAGCTCTGTAGTTCAACGTACCATAAGCTTTGAATGGCTTTTGCTTCTGCAATGAGAAGCGTGGGCCCTGAAATACTGGGAGAAGAGAAGAAAGGTGATAAAATGTTTTTATATGCTTTAGTTCTATGTAAATTTGGAAGCTTGAAGTGAAGATGGGGAGGGTTATCCTTTCTAATAACCTCCAGCTGGCTGCAGGACTGGTGGATGGGCTGCAAGAAATCACCTGCAAATGTACAGAGGGGAACAGGAGACAAAGGTTGGTGGAGTGACCTGTTGGGTGGTGTTGCATCAGATTATGCGTAACATGGAAGTACCTCATTACGGTTCACTGTATTTAGTGGAAAAGTGGTAACTTGAACAAGAGGAAGACTGTATTTCCCTGTGTAGCCTGTACCTGTAGTAGTTACAGGGGCATGAAAAGAGAAGAAGGGACAGTACAGAACAGCTGCATTAACATCAAGGGTAGATCAATAGCATCCGTCACTGATTAGGTAAACACACCTTGATTTATTGCCTCTCACCTAAAGTGCTTCTGCTTGGTCCAGACTGAAAATGTGGCTTGCGGTTGTCTCCCCTCATACGGCACTGTAGGATATTAGTGGGGTTTTTCCTTCCAAATATACCAGCTTGCCATATTTTTGAGCAATAGAACATTTGTGTCTCTCTTGGTTAAAAAGACACTGCTCCTTTTTCACTAATTGCATCTGGCAAATATGAGTCTTGCAAATATGTCGAAATGGATCATCAGTATTTTAGCCACCACAAACTATGAGGGTTGAAGCTTGACTGTTCTTGCTGCTTTCCTGATATTCTAGAAAAACAACAGCCCCTTCTGACTCGTTCAGTGTTGTGGGACTGCCTTGCTCTGTCTTTGGTTAAATATGTTAATGAGATATTAACTAAATGCAAGTCTTATTTCTGTGCTGTTACCTGGGCAGACCTGTCCTTGGAACGCGTTCATTGTTCCGTACCTTACAGTCTAAAACGATCAAACTGAGCTCTCTTTCAGGAGAGTGAGCTGTTAACCAGGAAGGAAGGGAAAGCACAGGGAAAAGCCCCAAAAGCAACGAATTCGGCACCCAATGGCTACGTTTCTGGCTGTGCGTATCTTACGGCAGGCTTCTTACAGCAAACTCTTCGAGCTCTTCCAGCAGCTTTCCTCTCTCCTGCCTAGATACGTGACTTGTTGTAATAGTTGAAGCAGGTCCTAAAGAGATAGCATTACGCTCTGGAGACCAGTCTTTGAAGTGTAACATGAAAACCTGGCCAGCAGGTGTTTTGGGAACAACACAAAATGATAGAAAAATTGAGTGAGTAATCCCCCAAGGCTTTCTCCATATCACTGGTACTCTCGGCTGTTGCTTCTAGGCAAACGTCAGATGCTGCAGTCATCATTTGAGAGGCTGTGGAAGCCTTGCAGTACGTGTCTTGGTTTGAATCAGTTTGGAATATGCTGAAAGAGTAACAGACTCCGTCATCACCCTTTTTACCTAGCAAAAAAATGTTGCCGGAGGTCTGTCTGAACGGCTATGAGGCATCTGCGTGCTTGATTATTCTGTCCCCTGACAAGGTTTTTTTCTGTTTTGTTTTTGTTTTTCTTTGTGATAAGAAGCTCTTGAGCAGAGTTTCCCTTAACGTAGTTATCTCTTGGCTGCAATAAGGCTTTAATAAGGTTTCAACTGAAGAGCCAAATCCAGTTTTGGACACCTTTTCCAAGTTAGACGTGGAAAGCAACAGAAGGAGCCCAAAGGAAAGCAGTAAGAACGATCACGCATCTGGAAGGTGAGATTTAATCACCAGAACAGTTGTGTCTGGATGACAACACATTAAGAACATAATATTCTTGAAGAACATAAAAGGAAAGAAGAGAGTAATCTCTTCCATGTGTGTATAGTGGACCAGAATAGAAGTAATTGGGTCATACAGCAGCAAGAACGATTCAGTTTAGGCTTCAAGAAAAACTTTTTAACTTTGGGGGTACTGGAGCACTGGACTGGATTGTGTGAAGAGGTTGTACAGCCATCACATCATTGAAGAAGTGTTTAGGAAGCTACCTGTCAGGAATGTCTGGGATAAAGATAATTATGGTGTTTATAATATATCAAGGTTCTTTCCTATCTTGTTTTTCTGTATGTCTTCTCACACTGTGCCTTACAGGTAGCTGCTGCCTGCTGATTAATGAAATGACAGCACTTTGGCAAAGTGGGTACTTCTATAGCTGCTGATAAACCCTAGGAGGAAGGGCTTGGGAGAGCGTGCGTCACCCGGCTGGAGCTGATGTACAGACCCACATCTTCACTGGTCGGGTCACGACTTGATAAACAACTTCCTTCAGCACGAGCAAGACGAGCGCAGTAGGGCAGGCAGTTCAGAGGAAGGGATTTCCTTCTTGCGCCCAAAAGGGGTTTGGGTTCAATCCACCAGGTGGGGTTGTGATAACCTTGCTTTGGCTATGAGTTGACTGCACAGGGAAACTCGCTAAGGAGGGCCCTGCAATTTGACCTGACGTTAATACATGAAAGCCAAAGCTTGATATATAATTTCTGCTTCAAGATCCATTTGGCAAAATTAAAAACTGTGATCCAAAGTATAGTTTAATGTCACGCAAGAATGAAACAACAAAAAAGATAAATTATATTCTGTAGCTAAGTGAACTTTTTTGGTAGTAATGCTTAGAGAGGTGTGTGCTTATAATTAAATGCCTAATTAAATATGAGCATCTCACCTTGATAATTAAGCAATAAAGGCACATCAGGCAATGTATTTCTGGGTGATTATAACCTGCCTTGGGTGGTACTATAAGGCATGAGGCCAAAGATTAAGTGGCTTAAACCACCTGAGAAATTCATTAATACCTAGAAATTTGCTGCCTAGAGTGTTTTGTTGCCGTTGAGAACTAGACTTGTACATTAAAAACAAGGAAAATGGGTCGTTTTATTGGGAATTTTATGAGATGTGACTAAGGTGGGGCTGAAAGCTTTAGGGTTCTTGCAACATTAGGTGTATTGAGTGCTATCAGAGGATCATTTCAGGCTTTATTGTGCTAATTTAGGAAGAAAATCTAAAGGGACAATGTGGGTTTTAGGGGTCCCGGATGGCAGTAGAACAATATTGAAAACATTAATAATTTTTTCTCCCCTTTGTCTTGTTCCTGTTGGTCCCTTCTTCTAATTTCCTTCACATTTGTTCAGAAACCAAAGAATTATGTATATATTCCAGCTAATAATGTGCTCCTCGTATGTAGTAACAAAATGTAGGTGAATGCATATGCATCTTGCTTGCAATTTTTATCTTTAACTCTTTAAGACTTCTCTTAATATATTCCAAGCTACTGGATAGCCCCTGTGACTTCACTGAGCTCTGTACGCATCTAAGTGTGTTAACCTCAACTGCATTCTCTGGGTACCACTTTGAGATAAACATTAGGCAATAAAGCATACTGTGGTTGGTATTAGCAGAGAAGAGTGCTGAATGTTTAATAGCTTTGTGAGTCTGTGTGTTCGCTTCATAAAACAACCAACATCAGAGTCTTTTCTCTTGAATCCAGCTTCCCACCAGAGCTGTAACGTTAATGGAGTTAATCTGGATTTACAGGCATGGAGGAAATCTGAAAAAATCAAGCCATTGTAGTATATTTTGACAAATCAAACCATTATACATTTTGATGGTTTTTTCCCTTTTGATTCATTCAAGATTTATGTTCTTAATTTCCCTCTGCTCCTGTGAACATCCCCAGAATGTCTCTCTCAAATTTTGTTTTCTGATTACTCCAATGTAACGCATTCCTAGACTAGCACGAACACCCATGTACAATTTTGTGTTAGTGGGGACTTGATGAGAGCTATACAGATGATAGTTTTGCCCGTCATCAAAGATGTGATGCCTCTCGGTTTATTTGTGGTTGGATGAAATATAATTGCTCTTCCAGTTGACATTGATAAATGGTGTTGACTGGAGTGTGTTCTTCTGATTGCTTCGATGAGTGATGTGTACCATGTGCTGATTTTTGACTGTGAAACAAATATCGGAAGAAAGTAGATTATTAACTTCTTGCAAGGATGAGAGAATTAGACACTATAAAAATGGGAGTAAAGAAGGGTCTTGTGCTCCTTGGTGTTTAGAGAGGGTGAAGTTTCATACAGTTCTTAGATCAACAGGAAAAGCTCAACTCGTGCTCTCAGGATAGGATGCGTGCTTACTTTTTTTTATGCTAAATATTAGCGAAAGAAATGAAGTTATTATGTACAATACCACAAGAACTTTTGAGTTGAATCTAAGTTATTCAGAATCATCCATTTCAATATTTTTTTTTTATGCCAAACTGGCAGATCTCAGCACAGATGTAATTGCTGTTTCAGAATTAGAACTGAGATTTGGGATGTGCTAAATGTCTTTGGTTACATTTTGGTCCAAGTTCTGCTTCATTTGAATAAACAAACTTTGGAAGGGTTTTGGGGGTAAGTGATTGAAAGGCAGACATTAGAATTTCCTTGCCGTTTCCAAAAAGAGGTATCTTCCGAGCTCTCCCAGTTTCCGCCTGCAGTGTTTGAAGCATCTTACCCTTTCTCTTGCAGCTCTGCAAATGTTCTGCCTGGCGCTCATCTCATCTCCCTCTCTGTTTGATTTCTAAATTTGCTTCCTAATGATTTATTTGTGACATTTTTCTGTGCTTACTCATATTCCTAAAATAATGCCTAATTTTTTGCACTAAAATTTGTCTTTGAATACTTTTTTTTCCCCTGAGTATTTCGTGATACTGAGCCCAAAATGAGGGCAAAAAGAGGCTTGTAAATGCCTGTTTCCCAGCATGAATGGAGCACCTGCTAAGTTCCTTTGGTTTTTCCAGAAATCTTCCTCACACACACATATCCTGTGTGCAAGAATTTCCTGAAAGACAGCGAAATAGCTGTTTGATAAGAATTGAATCTTTCGTTGCTCACTTAACCTCACTTAAATTGTTTTCTGACTTTTCCTAAGTAACATGATTTCATTTGTTGCATTCGTTTTACTTTGCAGGCAGAGCACTTGGAGAATGCTGCAGATCCTGACATGACTAAAATGTTGGTATTCAGCAAGAGTGTGGTTTTTGCCAGCCGATTTATTATTTTTTTTTCCTTGTCTTTCTTTTGCCACTTGCATTTAGAATGTTTTTTTTTTTCACATTTACTCACATAATATTCCAGATACAACTTCTGGACCCTAACAATCTTACACGTTAGGAGGCATATCTAATGTTCTGGTCCCAAGCATGAAGAGAGGTGGAGGAGAGAAACTATGTTCCTGAATGCGTTACAGTAATCGGTTATTATCTTTGAGATGCTGGAAAACTGGAAGGATTTGAAATATTAGCACTCAAAATGCTCAGGGAAATAGGAGATATTGTGAGCTGTAAAGAGGTAATTAGACATACATGTTGTGACTCTATTGGGCAACATCTGGGCAGAAAGTGAAAAAAAGAAAGTATATAATTTAGGCATTTGTAAACACTTAGGGTGAAGAAGAATGTAGGATGATACCAAGAATATAGCTATGAATAGCTGAATGGAAATTAAGAAAGAAAAAAGCAAACTAATTCCATTAAACCACAGTCTTGGGAAATGTATTAGCATTAGTAG
The DNA here is from genome assembly GCF_000708025.1 of Charadrius vociferus. NCBI lineage: Eukaryota > Metazoa > Chordata > Aves > Charadriiformes > Charadriidae > Charadrius > Charadrius vociferus. The sequence continues at coordinate 315,905 of NW_009646501.1, forward strand.
CCTCTTTGCCTGGGGCATTTAAGCTTAGAATGGAAATTGCAGTGCCAGATCATTTCCTACAGTATGCTTTACAAAGGCAGAGGAGATTATCTTAATGATCTGTGGTCCTGAGGCATTTCTAAGTCAAACTTCTTTGTTCACGTAAACAGAGTGCTTTGGAAAAAGACGCATATTTTATCTTTTTCTGTCACTTTTTCTGTTATTTGTTGATGTCGAAGACCCCATAGCAATATGAGTATTTGTGTTGGCAAGTTAGAAGGATATCACATCAAAACTTGTTCCTTTAGGAATAGTGACTGTGCTTCTGCACCTCATACATGGAAATGTAATGGATGTGACATATAATTTGAGCAATGTGTGATGGCATGTGCCTTTGCTTATTGTGTAGGAGTACCACATGCTTGAGCTTGTTCAGTTTAGAGCAATTTTTTGAGTTAAAAGTCTTTGGATAACAGGTGGCCAAAAAAAAACAACCTCTAAGGAAAAGCTATATTTAAGAGTATATGTGTTGTAACATGTGATTTGAGGACTTCCAGTCATGATGTGATTGATTTCATTGGTACTTTTTCCAAGAATTTCCATCTTTAGTCTTATCCCTTCTGGTACTATCCATGCTATTGATCGCACATTGAAGGTCAATCACAGGTCAATAGCTACTAATTTACAGGTGTCCTTTCAGTCTCCAGAACTCCTGAAACTCGTAGTGAGCAAATCTGAGTGCCTTTACCTTGATTGCAACAGAGAAATAGCCAAGGCATCATCCAGGGACCATTAGAAAGCATCCATGGCGGAGTGCCAACGAACCCTTCCTTACATCACTGCTTGCGTGTACTCTTTAAGGCCCCTTTGATGAAATAATATTGAATGTGTTGCTTCCGAACCCTGAGGTTTTTCATTCTTTGGTCATTTTTCTGATGCAGTGATCTCGGTACTGTCTGCATAGTGCACATCTGGGATAGAGAGTTTTCTGTTACCTTGGGAGAAAAGCGAGAACATTAGACCTATTTCTTGTTTTTCAGTTGCTCCGTGTATTCCAGCACACGCCTCTTTTATATTGTTTAGTCTGTAGCATAATGTGCATACAAGTTCCTATAATTTGAATGCAAAATAACGTGTGAAAATAGATAGAAATAACTGCATTCAAATGCAAACGGAAGCTATTCAAGACAAATACCGTACTACAAATTGCATAGGGCAAACCAATGCATTGATGCATTCCTGTTTAGTAAGGGAGATTTCGGTGCTTTTGTCACTGTGCCTGCCATAGCAGGGCAATTACACAGCCGCTAACCGCCCACCCCTGAGCCCTCGTTCTGTGAGCCTGAGCATGTAATTGAAAAAGCCATAAGCACATTGAGGAGCCACCTGTTTCCTCTTAGGATTATATAAGGATGTAAATACCTCACTTCAGAAAATCTTAAGAACACCCGCAACTATTTGCTGATTCATGAACAATTTATCTCCAAGGTTACCGACCCTGGGCAGCGCTCGTACTGAAACACAATCTAAAACATTTTGGAAGCCACGTGGAAACCTCAGGGACTTGACAGCGGCCCTCACGTTGGAGCATATGCTGAGCTGCGGTACCAGCACAGGCATCTCCTTCCTCAGCTATTCCTGCCCTGCTCTTCCTCCTTGCTTATGAAAATCTATAAAGATTGAAGACACCTTAACGGCACGTTCAAATCTGCAGAGCAGTGGATGGGGCTGCTGGAGCTGGAGACAATCAACTTTCCTTTCTTGAGCAGGCTGAAGCAAAATGTTTGCCCTCTGAACTCGGGGCGAAGCGTGTTTTCAATGTCAGCAATGGAAAGCTATTTTGGAGCAGCTATTTTGAAAGGAGTTTGTCTGAAGACTGTTTTATGTACTAGGTCTGCACTAAAGGGCAAACTTGCATTTTTGACAAATTGGGACCGTTATACTTTTTGAATAACACTTCTGAGAAGTGCCTTTTAAATCGCTTCCCATCCTGTTACAATGATTTGAGATTTTAAATAGGTCACTATAAACACACCGATGTCTATGATTATCAGCTGACAAAAGCTTTGCCTGCTATGGACAAAATAGCGTCTGAATACAAAGTTGAGACCTTCCTATTAAAAATGATGAAAACAAACTAAACAACAGCTTGCTAAAACTTCAAAGGCGACAAAAAGCAGCGTGGAAATGCTAAATGAAAAGACTACAGATATATTAATAAAAGCAACCTTATGGCTTGTCATAATCTCAGAATTCAATGGCAAATACAGAAGCTTTCAGGAGTAGCAGTGGGGCTGCTCCACTGGGGCCGATGAGCCGGAGCCAAGGGAGGTGGCGGTGCCCTCGCTGCCACAGGCACGGTCCCACAGCGCCCGGGCAGGATCAGCCCAGTGTGTCTGGCAACTGTAATTAGCGTCAGGAGACAGTCCAGATCGCCACCAAGCCCACAGCGGTGAGGCAGGCCTGAGGTCAAGCCAGCAAGTCAAGTTGGTAAGAAAGGGTCGGGTCCAGATGGGGGAGGCACAGGCAGAGCTGCTGCGTAGGTCAAGCGTGGTCCAAGGGAACAGGCGTGAAATTGGCTGCAGGCCCAAGGTCACGGCGACCACCCGCTGGGGGCAGGTCCCGGCCAGCTCAGCTCCAACAAAGCACTGGCAGAAACGAAGCAGCACCTTCGCTTCCCACGCGGAATTTCATTCATAAAAATACCCCTTTGAGGACTGACACACAACAGAGAGAAGCTCCAAATACCAACGTCTGTTAATGTTTATGGTTCTTGTCTACAGAAAGGGCTTCTGCTGCCTTTCATCGGCATGACACGCTCATCAAAGAAAACTCCTTTTATTCCCGTTTGATTACTGTTTTGGTTTTGGACTAGGAAAAGAAAGTTTTAGAGATAAAAGCAGATTATCACTAGTGATTGAGAGTTATTTCCCTCTGTCTCTGGTTGGCTATAGACGGATCTCTGTGAGCATTCATACTCAAGGGACTCAAACACTCAAATTCAATGCACAGGCCAGGCTTGTTCTGTCATTTCATGCTCCTGCATACAGCTTTTTGTGGCGTAAGTTCTTCCTCAGTGATGGCAC
>NW_009646501.1:319022-352331 GCF_000708025.1 Charadrius vociferus
CATGAGCTGACTCCAGAGCCTTTATTGTTAAAATTCGAATTACTCCAGTAGCCGAGGCAGAATCCTCAACTCTCGTGTGGTTTGGGGCCTGGAAGGGGAGCAGATCCCCACAGATATCCACTGTATATTCCTACTGCTTCTGATTCAGCAGTAGGATTTTCCCAAACTGTCTGACCTTTTACAAGAACTTTGGATGAAACAGAAATATCATCGTGTTATAGCAGTCTTGGTGTCAGGGTGAGTTGGAGGCTTCCAAGCATGAAGCAGAATGGCTGTCTCTAATACAGTGATTACGAGATTTATTGTACCAAAGGGCCAAGCCTTTTTTCCTGCTCAACCTGGGGAATATTATTTCCTACTGGATATAGGTAGAAATTGAAATCTGAGGCCGTTTATATGTTCCCTTTTCACATGTCGTGCTCACTTACGGCTACGGATAGCAGACTTAAGATACTGTAGTATTTTTCAGTATTCTATTTAAAAGTTCTAGGGGGGAAAAAAACAGGAAGAGGATTTTTACCTTACTTCCTATTCCAGGAATTAAATTTGTTCTTCAGAGCATCAGCCTCTGACCATGTAGCCTCTGTCTATGCCTCCTTATGTACAATGGTGTACAACTAATTTGGTGTGTTCTTTTTTTAATTCTTTTGAAGCATTAGGCACAAAAGGAGAGGGGGAAAAAAAAAAGGCAGTTAAGGACATTTTATCAAATATGTTAGATCTTACGTGCCTCTATTCAAAGCATGGAGATCAAGTTCTTAGTTGCTTTTACAAGAGCTTCAGTGTATTGTAGGCAAAAGTACCCAGGCCTGCCTTTTTCAGAGTACAATGTATAGTCTGATCCCAATTACAGCAGTTACCTTCCCAGGAAAACTCTTATCATATTAACATATTGAAGTAGGTTTGATCTGTTTTCTATCTGAATCTTGTGGATTTTTATGCGTATATAACGATTAGTTGCATCAGAAAATCCATACCGTTCTCAAATCAGCCCTCAACTGCTGAGCTGTGCATTTGATCTGCTTCACCATTGAGTTATTCGTTATTGATGCATTTAGCTTTGGAACTGGCGTCTCAGAAGCCTATCACTTTCAAACTTAATTCAGGATATACCACTCCTCCTCCTTCCCGGCTTCTAAGATGGCAGCAAATACCCACACGTTGTCAGCAGAACCACCTTGCCGTGTGCCGTCCTTTCAGGCTCCGCACTTGATGGAAACTCCGCTTCTCCGCTTCCCACCCTTCCCCGTTAGCAGCCTGGGATTAAGTGACAAGGCTGGCTTTTTGTCACAATGAAGTGTAAGATTGGAAATGCCAAAAAATGTATTCTTATGTAAAGGCTGGTATTTCAGCTGATGAGCTAAGTCAGTCTGATTTATGGTTATTTCTACCTGGGTATTAATTTCTGCTTAAAATAGAAGCCTCAGACATGTGCTGTCCACCGCAGCTGAACGCAGCTTTATTTCACGTCTCAAAGCCATCTCCTCGGAAGTTGGATTTGTCACATCTTGGATAGGAGGATTATCTTCACAAGATTATTAACCCTCTAGCTGAAAATTTCTGGTTCTTCTTTCTTCATACATTACTTATTTTCTGGCTGATGGACTGTACATTTACAGCTTATTATGCTTTTTTTTTTCCTTTTCCTTTGGTACCGTTGCCTACTGTTTGTGGAGATGTGCTCAAGTTAGTTTTAAACTACCTGTTGGAAGCATGTCCCAGAAGAGAGTGGGATTCAAAAGGAGAAAACAGCCTGGTATTTAATGAATTTATTCAGTGGCATTTGCAGTGTATATGCAGTTTCAACAGCTGCACTACTAAGGATGTGCAATCCAGGGGTTTTAAAGCTGGGTTGGTGTGAGTAAGGTAAGCACACCCGAGAGGTGACAAGCATGTTACTTTGCACCCTTATTCCTGGAGGTTAAAATCTCCCATCCTCTAGGAAGGAACGGAAAGCTTGGTGAGAAAGGTTCCTTCCTGTCCGCTGTGTGTAGGCTTTGACAGTGCGGTGCATGATGTGAGGAAATCCTTCCTCGCTTTGTAGTTTCTCCACGTTATCACCAAAGACTGCTGCAGTGTCAGTGCTTCCTTTTCATGCCACTTTGCTTTAGATAAAAATGGATTAAGCAATAACATTAATTGAAATGTTATATGCCAGGGCATGTAAAAGAGGATTTCACACATAACAGCAGTATTTCTTGTATCTCATCTGGCACGATGACCTCTCCTGTTTGCGGGATTGGAGGTTTATCTTTTGGCACTAGGAAGTTCCTAGTTTTATTAAGCTGAGGCCTATGGCCCGTAACGTCGACAGCTTTAAGGAATTTAGCTAGATGGTAGATGCTGCACAGTGAAAAGGTTATTGCTTTGCATTCCATTCTCAAGCTGACACCCTGGGAGTCGTAGCTGGGCACACTGCCTCTAATGAGACAGCCTCTAAGTGGGTACGGTATTCACACTGATGAATTTATTCCAATCAACTGCAAGTCTTGTCGCAGTCATACGTTTGACAAAAATTGAAGTTACAAATTTGAACTGCTACGAGTTGGTATAGAAATCTCCTTATACTACTCCCTGTATAACAACATCAACTTTTCTTATGGTGTACTTGTGCAGCAGTTGCTATGGAAGTATATAAAGAGATTAATACTGTATGGGTAACCTATAACTTAGAAACTGTTCCCAGGATTTTTTGGTCTCCTTCATTAACCCCTGTGTGTCCAGTTGGATTCCTATTACATACACGCTGCTGGAATCACCTTTGGCATGCCCAGGCGGGGTAGTCGTTGGTACAAAGTGCAGTATGAGAGTGAGAGATGTTCAGAAGGATGTCCAGCAAAACTGAAATGATGGTTCAGTGATTTTCTCTTTTTATTTATGTAGATGGTGTTTCAGTGTTTGACTTGAGTCTGGATGCAAATATTTTCCATCTTCATCTTAATACATCTTTTCTTAAATTGATAATCACATCACATCATAGTTACTAAGAAAGTAGCACATTTTTTTTGACAGATAGTTGATGCCTGGCACAGTTATTTAATGAAACTCAGCCTGAGCCTCTCCTGTCTCAGTATAAAGGCTGAGGTCATCCTCTGTGCAAAATATATGAATTTTGGTTCCCATTTAAAATGAGCGTCTTAGGTCTGCTGGTTTACTCCTCGGTATATATGGGCATGGGACCCTCAATGTTTTACTTTTGAGTTTTGCAGTGGCTTTCACACAGCATTATCATCGATCACTGCAAACATAAAAAATGCGCCATTCTAGTGTGGAACAAGAAGTCAGGAAAAAAACATCAGAACTTAGTTCACTCAAGAGGTCTGAGCTGTGTCTGGTGGGTCTACAATGAATTGTGACTTACTTTGAAGGTATTTTGTAATTTTTTTTTAATGTTTTCAGTGCAATTCATGTAACTGGAAACTGTCTTTGACGCTAGCAAGTCTCATTGCCTCAAATTGCTACCCATTATGATGTAAAATCTTTTTTTCCATACGATTACTGAGGTCTGCTTTAAAACCTAAATAGTTTTATTTTTTTTAGCTACACTTAAATCAGAAGGCTATTTCTCCTGGCATTTGGAAATACAAGAGTATATTTTTTTTATAGTTTATTAGTTACTACTGGCCCTTCATTTTTCAATGGAAATATGGAAATAAAGGTAGATGGCTCTTTCCCCATCTGTGAGCCATCTTCCCGCAGGAGCAGATCACTAGGTTATTTATCATCTTTGGTTTTAGACAAGATGGTTCAGTGGCAGTGGTTGATCTGGGTTCGTTGCCTATCAGACCAGCTAAAATTGTGAGAGTATTGGGGAATGAAATTAAGTTTATGATTCTTGATCCTGCTCAATCTTATATACTGTCTGTCTTTTACATGGAAGGTATCACCGCTACTTTCTGGTTACAGGGGAAAAAAAATATCTTTCCCGACTGGAATTGCTGAAGGGTAAAACAAACAGAAGACATTAACCCAAATGCCATACTGGAGATGAAGGGCAGTATGATTCATGGTAAATTATTGGGGATAGCTTGCTGACTTCATTCCATTTTGTATCTGAAAGCCATCAGTGCCATACATCAGGACTTGCAAACTACTGAGATGAATGCGAGTCATCTTGTGACTATGTTAAATATGCTTTGTTGGGATAATGGGAGGTTAGCCAGGACTGAAGGGATTCATCGGCTCTAAATCTCTTCAGCGCTTAGGACAGAATCTGCCGTGCCATATGTGTGAGTCAAACTGGCGTACAGGGATGCTCCAGAGCAGAATTTTAACTGAAGAAACTAGGGTTTGCCTATTTTGCATATGGATTCAGGCATATATTTGAAAACTCGGCTGAGAAAGAGCACAGCGTCAAAAAGACAGATGCAAGCTATGCCTGTAACAAACTGCAGTTGGCACGTGCCGTATTTGCCCCTTGCATCTGATGCGTAGCCAGCGAGCTAGTGTTCAGGCACCCGCCGCTGTGGGGGCATGCCTGAAACCAGCCCAGGCACTGTATGTAGGGCGGATCACAAATTAAAATCCCAAACCTTGTTCTACTTCAGGAGAAAAAAAAAAAAAAAACACAACGAAAACCACCAAACCCCCCAAAAAACCCAACAAAATGTTCTGCAGTTCATCATCCCGTGAAGCAGATACACATAGTGTGTTGCTTCTTAGTTCACCAAAGAGCCTATTTAGTTGCTTAAGTTACAGCATAAAGTTATTCTGTGTTTTACTGTTTTCTGCTGCTTTCTCTTCACATGATTTCTGAGTAAAATAATTCCTTTTGGCTGATTGATTCAGGAATTTGTGTTGCATTTGAGGCATGACATTTGAAAATGCATACTAATGGACTTTAAATGTGTTGCTGTAAAGTTTTAAAGTCTTTTTTTTTTTTTTTGTAATGTCAAGGTGGAGCACTAATATCTTTCTGGGTAAAATCCATTGCCTCTAGAAACAATATTTTGAACTTGAGTAATATCCATGACTACATTCCCCTTGTGAATGCATCACCAAAAGAAACCCAACACGCTCGACAGGCTGCCCTTGTCTGAAACAGCTTTGCACAGACCTGATGTTTACAACGTTCTGGTGCGAAAGATGAGCATAGTGCCAGAGCAGCTGCATAGCTCCAACGCGGTAAAATCCAGCTGCAGTGCTCTGGAACGCCGGTGCTCCATCTCTGCCTGGTGTCAGAGTGCCTTTCTGGTCCAGGCTGTAGCTAACCCTGCTGCTGCCCAGAATTCCAAGAGCAATCTTGCTCCCATCAGCGTGGGCAAGTGTACGGGCTGCCCTAAGAGCGTGCAGCGAGCGGCTAAATTGCCTTACTGAGCTGTTTGCATTAGGAAATGGGTAGTTCCTCTTAGAGCTTACGGGTATTCGTCAAAAATGCAAATTGGGAAGTGCGAGTATTTATTTAAAGTCGCCATATTACTGCCTATCTACCTTAAATAAACTGCTGTTCATACTGTTCGTGGGTATGTGGCTATGTAGTAAGGTAGTAGTGTGGCTATGTAGTAAGGTCATCTGCTTGATGAGTTTGAAAATTGAAGGTTGTGATCACCAAGGGTACTGTTTGCGAATTGAACTGCGGTTGTAATGTGCCCGCCATGTAAAACACAGAAACGATTCTCCTACGGCGCTATTCATTATAAAATCACCCTACTGAAGTTTTAAGTTTGGAGCATGTGGGTTTTCGTATTTGAGGAGCTGAAGCCTGTTTTGTCCGATGAGCGATGTGGCGAGATCCTGAGTCCCGATGCTGCGTTGGTTGCGATGCGTGCAGCAAATCAAAAATGCCGTCAGTCTGTGTCCCACAGTGGGTTGGCAATTAAAATATCTGTTATTTTTTTTTCTTGTAAGCAGAGCATGAAAAGCTTTTAGTGAAGAATGAATGCAGACCAGCAAAATGACATTTTCATGGTCTCTTGACCACCACCATGCTTTAAGCTCTTCAATGGTACTACAAGTTAGTAGTGGAAATTATATGCCGTGTTTGTATTTATAAGTGGTGATAAATTACTAATCATATCAACAATTAGCAAGCAGCTCACCTGATAAAAGAAGATGTAGTCAGATAGCTTCTGCAGACTGTCACTCGCTCAAGGACAAATAATGTGCTTTTTATAGGCAAGATGCTAGCTTCAGCCAGAATAATTAGAGAAAATGTAGATGAGAGCTGTATGTCTGATGGAGTTACCCTCCACTGTTGCTCTCGGAGGGCTCTCTTGAAAATCGGATCTGTAATGGATATTATGCAGATTTGAAAGAAAAATTGAAACATGCAGCTTTTTTATCTGCTTTTGATGTTACATTCAGCTGCTTTCATCTCAGAGGATAAAAGTAATTGAACAATAATCCCAAAGAGAGTCAAATATACAAATCAATAAACTGCTCTCACAGGAGAATTTATTTTGATGAGTATACTGGTACCTAACACTTCCCCGAGCTGTTAGATTTCCATTAGGTGGTCTTGTACTCATTTAATACAGATAGTGATGTCTGGATTGGAGAACATAGACAATGAATAAGGCAGATATACTCTCTGAACACACAAAACAAGAACAGCTTTTTACCTCCTTTGATTGACATCCTAAATCTTAATTGAGTGCTGAGAGCCTGTCACTGTCCTTTTATTTTTGTGTTCTTTTGGGAAGTATCATGAAAGCAAAGGGTTAGTGCTTCCATTAGACGTAGTAGTAATGTAGGCGGTTGGTAGGCACGCTTCCTCTGTTGCGCATTTTCATATCTTGGCTGTGGTGTGCGGAGGAATTTTGGGTCCTTTGTATTTCTTTTGTCTGCAGTGTTTTCCAGTGATCTTGGATCTTATTTTTTTAATCTTTTTTTTTTTAACAATTTCATATGCATTCTTTAATAAATATTTTGATAGTCCCCCTCACCTTTGTGTGAGTTGCTATGATAGGCACAGAGAGAAAGGGATTCCATATTCCAGGTTCTTAAAGTCTTAGTATGAAAACAAGTTGAATATTACTCTCTTGTATACGGGTTTGGTTTGATTACGCAGGAAGTTTGCCTCAGAATGCAAATTAAGACTCTTTCCATAACCCCGACTGTGATGCAAAGAGAAAATACCAGGAGGGGTCGGAGGTGGAGCAGGTGGTACAGTCCGTTGCCTGAAACTTTTTATGGTCCTAAGCAAGGACCATCTCTTTAGGGCCTCTCAAACTTTGTCATTATGGCTGAAAACCGTAAAGGTAAGCAAACCCCCTGCATGATGAATGCTTTGGAAATCTTCAACCGATTCCAGGAAGGAGATAAAGGGAACATAGGTTTTGCTCAAGCTTATTCAATTTTTAAGCTTAAGCCTACATGTTCTGGAGGAAGAAACTGATGTAGCTCTAAGGCTAACCTTTCCCTCTGGAGTGAGGTGGATTTTTGCGGGGCTTGGTTTGTTTGTTTGTTTGTTTGGTGGTGTGTTGGGTTTTTTTTTCTCCTGTCAACACAAAAGCCCACCCACAATCTGCCTGTGTGATTGAATTAGATGAGATGGAAAAATTGTTGTCCATATGTACACAGTAGAACGTTCACAGATGGTAATAGCTAAATTTTCAGACGACTTCAGTTGCTCTAAGTTGTTCTTGTCCTGTCCAAGGTTAAATCCAATATTAGAAGTGAAAGGATCGTTAATCCTCTAGTGAAAATACTTTCCCTGCTGTGCTCAGTCAGTCTGGAGGAGAAATCTGCTGGGCTTGAACTTAAAGCTGATGAGATGTGTTGGCAGAAGGGGAAAGGGAAATGGGGAAGTTGGGAAAGATGACTGGGTAGGGCAGCTGGGCATGAAGAGCTGGAGAGGGAGCTGGGATGTCTTTTGAGGATGGAGGAGGAACATATGATCAAGGTCTGAGACTGAGACCCAGTGGCTGACAGAGATCAGGAGCCCAGTCTGATGAGGAGCTGCAGTCCCTAGAGGAGGGTGGATTGGGATGGACTGGCAACTCGGACGGGAATAAGAATTCTTAGGAGCAGGTGTAGTTGAGAACTTTGAGAATTGGAATAAGTGCTGGAGTGGAGAAAAGACTGGGCTGAGGTGGGCAGAAGAAACAGTGACAGTGAAGGATATAGAGGAAGGAAGAGTGAAGGAGTAGAAGAACAGGAGTTCGGTAGAAAATGTTCTCAACCATAACCAAAGTTAAGCCTTTGGCATTCTTTTGCTGCCCACTGGCACAGCTGAAGACGGAGATGGCTGCAATCTGCTATCTGCTAGCCAGACCGTTAGATAGTTCACTGAACTGGGAGTCTGTGTTGACACTTGTGTCTGTTTTACGTGGAGCTAAAGATGTTTTCTGTACTCAGGGGAGGCAGTGCTCCTGTGGGGAAAAATATTCTTTTAATTTAGTAGTCCATAGGCAAGAGGCACAACGATGCTGGTGTACTGTGACGGTCAGGCCCGAACATGTGGTTTTACCCTTCAAGGGAGGCTTGGGTTGCTGCAAGACATCAGGGTACTGAAGGGGTTAAATAAGTGGGTCCCCTGATACCACAGACACTTAAAAATTTTAAAAAAGTCCTTGGGCAGAGTGCATAGGCATAAACTGACAAAAATTGCTTTGTCCACACAGCCTTAATTCTAACTGGACCCAACACTTGACTGCTTCGCCTTGTAGCTGTAATGGTCTTGAACTTCAAGTTTCATAGGAGATTTTCTGAAGATTAAGAGGAAAGAGAAAGTGGTTGTTATCTGTAAAACTTGAGAGAGTAGAGCTGAATGGGTGCCAGTTGGAGATCCCTGACGTTTCTAATCTTCTGCTTCTCGAGATAAATTATAACCATCTAGGGAGCAAATGCTAACACATCTCTGTTAGCAATACTGTTGTTTTAATAGCAAAGCAGTAACTATTTTTTCTCTGCCCTTCTTTCTTGCCCTCTGCTCTGAACAGAAGGAAATCATTAATAGCTGGAGGACAACCAACCATCAAACTGACTTTTTCAGCACTTGTTCTAGGTGGGAACATTAGAGGAAAATGAAATTAGGAACACGGTATTTTCTTTGTATAAATTCAATGATACATTAAAGGAACAAAAAGCGTGTCTCACCATAAACGCTGGTGCGACTCGCAGACCTGTGGTGCCAAGCTGTGGCAGTGGTTATTGGAATGTTTCAGTGATATATTAAGAGATCTTTTCTTAGAAACTCTTAGCTTTCCTTAATACACTTTCAGCAAATGGATTTCCAATAAGCATCTACCTCCTTTCTCCTCTTCCCACTTCAAAATAAACTCTTTCAGGGCACAGTGGTGCATTTGTGTGGAAATGGCTTTGCTGAGAAATTGAAAGGCAGGATCTGGATCGGTTCCCTGCACGAGCTTTGCAATATCCCTGAAAAGTGTCGTGATCTGTATTTGGCGCCCAAAGCATTGCTTAAGCTAGTGAGGGGAAAACTAATCTCTTGCGCTTTCATTGGCAGCACTGTCTCACAGAGTGATCCTAATGGGGTGGAAATGAGCTCAGCTGCCTAATTCTGTTAAAAACATAGGCTTTTTTTCACACATGAATGCTCATCTACTTCCTTCTAGCCTTGTTGTTAAAGCCATGGCAGCAAAGAATCAAGCCATAGTTGCCGAAGACAAAACACACTGCTTTTTTTCCACTTCAGTTCTTTGGGTTTTATATGCAGTAACAAATGGCCAGTGCAAGAGACTCAATTCACCCAGGAAAAAAAGCCATTCTAAAGTATAAAGATCTTGATGTGGACAAATGAGCCTTTCCCTAACTTTTAGGGCATGACTAACTAACTTGCTCATTAGCTTTGTAATGTGAAGCAGCGCTGTAAACCTTGTTTCGCTGTCGATGTTTCTGAGCCCGAAGATGAGGGCAATGCTCCCCCAGAACCAGCCGTGGCTCTTTGTGGTCCAGCGTCCCTTCGGCTGTGATCCGTGTGCCAGCAGACAGTCAGCCCCGGGGCTTCCACGGGCTGGCGGCGCTTTGTGTCAGTGGTTGTGGTAACACACAGCTCTTTGGTCACGGTGAATCTCATTCCCTCATTAGCTAGTGGAAGACCAGTTCCCTGCCGCTACCTGGGAGAGACGAAGAAAAGTCAGCAGAGCTGTAAACCTACCTGTGCCTTTCCACATGCCTGTAAACGAGGACATGACCGTTTTCTGTCATATAGACGGTCCAGAGTTACACCTCAACCTTTAGGTCCATTAGGGTTGACCTTCCTGTGCTCTTTAAAACCAGGGCTCATTTTTTTATTCCAAGATAAACGTATCAGTATAAGACTTTCTAGGGAAGCTTAGAAACTGAACACCAACACACTTTCCCTGGTCTTTATGATGTCCTTCATCTTTTTCCCTTCTGAAGACTGCAGAAGGTTTCCTCATGGCAGCCTCCAGTTGCGTTCTCTGAGGGAGCTGCAGATGTTCCACACGTGGGGAGGGAGGATGTGCGTGTGGGCCTACGCACAACTTCATGCAACAAGGGCCCTTGTAAGTGACTTCCATGACTATTAATTAAATTGTGCTAATACTCTTGTAAAACTGTAGCCGGCTGCTAATCGCTTGCTTTGCTATGCAAATGAGCAGAGAAGTGGTTTAAAGGACGTATGCCGGCCGCACAGCAAATCGGGATTAAGGAATGGGAAGTCACAGCTTTCTGTTAGAAGATAGTATTGAGCAAAAAGAGTACAGCAGTAATTTGATATTCTTTGGTGAACAATCCTACTTCTTGGGGGTTTGTTTGTCGGGTGGGGGAGAGTATGTGTGTGTGTGTGGTTTGTTTGGTTTTTTAATAACAAAACCAGAAGTTCCTCAAAGTTTGTGAAGCAAGCGATCTGAAGTTTACCTGGGGGGTTTTCCTCGATAAAATCAGCTCTACTGTGCGCGTACTGGAAACCCCACCAACTCCTTAGCCCTTCTGTGGGCGCAGTACCTCGGCTATTGCAGGTCTGTGCCTCCTGCAGTGCAGAGCAGGAAGCTGAGAATGAACGCCGGTCATGGCTGATCACAGAAACCTGCAGTAGCACAGTGGTGCCGTGTGGCTGCAGGGACATCACAGGGATTAGGAACAATTTGGAATCGGTTTAGAATTCAGTCATTTTCTGAGCAGGCAATTAATTCAGGTGCATTTTGAAAAAGAAAAAAAAAAAAAAAGGAAGGCTCCTGAGTTTAAAAAGGTATACTGGGACTAGAAGAAAGACTTGAATTTCAATGAGACTTTCAAAAATGTGTGTTGTGGGGTGTTAACAAGACTGCTGTCATCCTGACACTATTGCCTGTATGTTGAGATTACAGTAAGAGTCCTAGCTGGGTTAGAGGCTACGCTCTCTTTATAGGCTTAACAGTGTTTCTGAAGAACTGATTTATCTGTATTTTCTCATGTCATGCTTGTATTGAAATCCGTTAAGAGTATTTTCTTACTGGCGTGCTGATCAGATATGAATGGTCTTAAAGAAGCGCGGGTTCTGCCCCTCGCACTCAGCTCACCTTGTACTTTCCTCTGGCATAAATTTATTCTGCTTTATTTTTGTTTGAGTCGAAAGTACAACCATATCCTAGGAAAAGGACAATTCTGGGGCTAAATGCAGTGCATTGATTTCATTCAGTGCAAACTTTATCTGTCCTCCACTATCCCAAAGACCGTCTATAGCATTTGGAAATGATCATTAGTTTAAATATGTACATTCACAGAACAGCTAACTATCCATGGCATTAATGGCACTGCATTGCTGACTGCAACACCCCCGTGGAAGGAAGACATGAGCATGTAATTAGAATTAAGCAGTTGGTCATAAATTGTATCTAGACCCTTTCTAAAAATGTGTTGCTGGAATGCGTTGCAACCAGTAGTCATCTGCAGGAATCCGAAAGTCTCTTGGTCTAGTTAAGGGAATAACTGGGAAAAGAAACTGGTTGACATAGAGTTCCAGTCTCTGTCTTCTTTTCCACTAGCTGAATTTCCAACCACCTGCTCCTGAGGACTCCCCATTTGCCTAACCTTGTTATAATGGTTGTGACGCATTCTACTTTGCTCTAAGTAATTATCCAATCTTAGTATTCTTAGCAATTGAAGATGTTGTTGGTTTGGTTTATGGTGTTTGTTTTTTGGGGGGGGTGGGGGGTGGTTTTTTTGTTTGTTTTTTTTTTTCTTTTTTCTGCCAATATGGCATGCTGTAGAGAGAAAATCCTTTTAGATATCATCAGGTACAGGGAATCAGCTGGTCCCCATTGCACAGAGATTCCTCATGTACGGCTACCCATAGCTGGTGAGAAAGGATGTTGGTGCTGCCCCTGAATCTTGAGAAAAATGGACAAGTCTCAAGTGGTTTAGGGCGATGAGGATATTTCAATAGTGCCCACAAAGCCAGTGCTTCATCAGGTGATAGTGTCTTCTGCTAGATCTAGAAGTTAAACTGGAAATTTCAACTCTATTTTTAAGAGAATTTATTTTTCCCATGGCACAGACATAAAAGGAAGCCCCAGTTACAGCTGAGGGAAAGCCTACCTGCAAGAGCAGGGCTTTGCTCTGCTGCTCGGAATAGTTCAACAGACCCATAACTGTGTAGAGGAAGCCTCTCTTTTACCTACTATTTTGATAACCTTGTTTGTTTTTATGGAGATAATTTATGTTTTGTCAGGAGCTAACTTATATGTTAGCCTCATCTCTTCCACTTATTCCATTTGAAGATAACAGCAGAAGTACACAGAGGAAGAGGTAATAACAATAAATGCACATGCGCGATAGTAAAATAAATAGTTAAAATAAATATTTTATTTATACAGAATAAAACAAATTTCTGAAAAACACACATTTTACTTTTGTTTGACAAAAAACTAGTGGTTTACCTCCTTTGTAATCTCACTTTCATTAGCATATTTAATTATGCTTTTGTATTTAATCATCAAAATGCTCAATAATGTACGTTTTGTTCCCACACACGGAATACCACTGCTATGTGTATCCATGATAGATGTTTTTAATAAAACTGGTAATTACCCTTTATTGTTGTTTTAAATTATTATTTTTAAGTTTGTTAGGGAACAATAGCTTTAGGTATACGAGGAAGAAAGCTTTCATTTTACCATTTCGCAGTATAATGAAAAAAGAATCCATTTAAACAGATGCTAATAAACCTTTTTTTAAAAGTAGTGCTTAATTATCTTGAAGTTGTTTACAAGTGAGGATTTGGCAGCTCGGCTCTGGGTGTCAGCTGGAGGCAGCCCGGGTCGGTAGCGCTGCGGCGGGCGTTGGGCGCAGTCTGCGCTGCGGGTCATGGTCCCGCTCTCCGGCAAGTTTGCCTTCTCCTGCCACCTTGGGCACCTGCTGGCGCGTGGGCTTATAGTCCCTGAGCCTGACAAGCACGTTTTGTTAAAAAAAAAAAATTGGAAGTTCTGCCAAGTTTCTCCAACATCAGATAGATCTGGGCTCAGTTTAAAGGCATCTGGGTTGATTGCTGTCTTTGGTTGGTTAACAAGGTGAGATCTGTGAGATCAGAGGATGTTTATTGGATTTTGTAATATATCAAAACCCAACCAGATCAAACAAAAAATGAAGTAAATGTGCTGTGAACTGGAGTAACACGATCATACTAACTGTTGAGAGAGCTCGGTCCAGGGCTTATCTGAGCACATACTCCATTATGTAACTTATTTCATCTTTCTTTTATAATGGGTTCATCTGTGTGGCAGGGCTCCTCCTTCTTCGTTGCTCAGAGAATGCCATAAAGTAGCCTATTTCAGTTCAGCAGCCACAATGGCACCTATTTCTTTGTGTATGACTTGGGGTTTAATTGATCGTAGGTATCTCAACAAACAGGTTCGTTGTTCTGTGGCGATTTTATTGTATCAGTCTCACTCCTTTTTACTCTTTCCTCTGTTGCACGTCTTGCCTCAGAACGTGCTTTTCTGTATAAAGTCCTGCTTCCAGCTTTATCTGTGCTGCCTTTTGGACCAGTGGTGATACCTGAGCAGTTTAAAAAAAAAAAAAAATTAAATCTGAATATTAGGGAGATGTTCTTTCTGCAGAAAAGGGTAAAGCCAAAGCTCTTTTACAGTATTGAAAGACTAGCGAACTCTGCTTAATCAGTGTTTTTATCTATCATGTCTGAATAGGCATTTATACCACATTCAGGCTCAGAAGGCATTGAAATATGATGGGCAGCAGCTGGGTGAGTCGTGACGCTCAGCAAAGGATCTCTGTCACAGAAAGACATGCTGCACGTCAGGGATGGACAGAGTTGTCCGTCATTCTGAAATGCCCACGTATAGGACATTGATGCAGAAGGTGCATATAGAACAACTCATCTGTCAGAGTCTTTGAAGAGATGAACAGCACCCACTGTGGAGTTGATTGTTTTATCCTGAACCATCACACACATCAATTGTGCATTTAAGGCAAAACACAGGAATGACTTTGCTCTGTTTATCTTGTGAAGTTTTTGTATAGTGGGTGTGTTTCCCTCGACTTCTTTCATCCTGTGGAAATTTAAGGAGGAAGAGGAGGAATGGGAAATAACGGTGACTTAGAGAAGGCTTTTGCTCTAGTCTAATATGTAGAGTAAAATCATTGTCAGACAAATTACTGTTTGTTTTTCCATCTGTAGAACAAGAGCAATGCCTTTGAAAAACACAAAGGAAACAGCCTAACTGCTGATTCACTGTCATTAGGAGCTTTGTTGCTGTTGCATGAAAAGTGGCCAATGTCTCAATTTATTGTGAGAGTGAAATATTCCATGAATTCTCAACCATTCTGTGATACTACCAAATTTACATTGTGTAAATTAAAATGACTTTAAATATTTTCTGGGCTACAGAGAGAGGTTGTACCATGCTGGTGGTTGGGCGAACACAAGTTTTGGTCTTCTCATCAACTACCAATGCACCCAGTTTTCTCCTTGTCTCCTCCCAGTCTGGCTAGGAGGAAGGGATGGGGACCTTACTGGAGTGCCCAGATGTTAGTTGGCATGACTGGCCGATGAGCTCAGGTGTGAGCATGTTGGGGGGAAGGCAGGAATCAGCTTCTCACCTATTTTCCCTTTCTTTATCTGAAAACATCAGCTGAGGACTCGCAGAAAGCTGCTGTACCTGTCACACTCATTTTTCTTCCCTTTGTGCATTCTCGGTCTCTGTAACCTACTGCTGGGAAACAGAATTTAATCAGTGGCCACCTGCACTGCTAATAAACTCTGCCTCCTGCTCTCCATAGGGTCAGGAGACACGGGCATGGGGCCTCAGACAGGTACAGACATCTTCTGCTCAATGTCATGTCTTTACTGACAGGAACAATTTCTTGCAATTAGGCTCCTGCAGTAGGTGGTTAACCTGGGGGCAGCAGCTGATTGTCTCCGTTTAACTTCACTCCTCAACTTGAGCTTCATGTTCAAACCCCAGTGTTTGGCCATCGCTTCCTCTCCTCTCTGGTCTTCTCTTGATGGAGGAGTATAAAGCGGAGACAATTGTTATTAATAATCTAAATCAACCTTGCCTTTCTACGGCTCACCTTGAGCAAGAAGCCTACGGTGAACAAAACGAGATCTGTAACTTTCAATAAGGAAAGAGCAAAATCAGCCATAAAAGTCAACTTTTCTTTAAACTTGTGGTAGCAGAAAATGCAATCTGTGAACGTTGCAGGTCACTGTTGGGTCAAAAATGACTGGCAGCACAGCCGAAGGATCCCCGACGAGAGTGTGGTTCCATTCGGGCCGCCAGTCCATCAGGAGCACTTCAGAAAGGTCCCTGGCCTGCCGAGTGTTTGCAGCAGCCGACCGGAGTAATGATAGGTATCGAAGCATCAGCAGGAGGTATGGTATTAAAAAATACTGTTCAGCCCTTGATTTTGATGGGAACTTTCAAAACATAATTAGTAGTTCAACTAGGCTGAAATAAAAATATACAGCATTTGCACAGTGAAGTCCCAGAGGCTGCAATTCCCTTTGCGTGGGTTCCAGACCGGCTTTAATAGGCAGGTGGCAGCCGATTCGTTGCTCCTGCCTCTTAGGAATTTCCTTTGGTTTTTCCAAGGGCTCAAGGCACTTAGAAAATTTTACTTCAGTTGATGCAGGTTACACCAATGTCTTCTTGTAGATGATCTCTGAGCATTCAAATTGGGCCCATCTGTTTCTGTCTTGTTTTGGTAGGTATTTTTGTACAGCTGAAGTTGAGATACTTATTAGCAGCTTCTCTTACACTGGATAAGTGCAAGGTTAATAATTTTCAGCGTTTTTCTTGCATTGTTCTGAAGCTATAATTCCAGGAATAGACAAATGGAGTAATTTGTCCAGTTTCAAATATTCGCCACTATTAGAAGATAGTAGATCAATTATAAGCATTTTTAGTTTTCTTGTTTCTTTGGGGGGGAAATAAGTCATTATATCATAATGAAAAACAGGTGATGTTTGTCATTATTATTTCTAGGCAGTAGAGTCCCAGGGATAGGTACTACAAACCTTTTGGATATTGTGTTCTTACAAAGCTAAAATGTGGAAGGAATTAAATGGAGAAGGTAGTAGGACCACTGCCCTTTAAAAACAAGAGTACAAAATCTCATCTTTGAAAATGAGTTTCAGTGGCTTGTGCTGCAGAGGAAACAGCCTGGCAACAGGAAAATGTTTTCAAAATGATATAGACATGACAAAATGACATTTCAGAAAAAGGAGGTGGAAACTGAGAGAAGGTTTCCAGGTCCAGCTTATATTTGTTGATTTAACTCCAGTTTGGTTTCTTCCTCTGTGAACCTAAAGTTTCAACAGTTTTACTTACTTATTTATTCCTCCTTTGCTCAAAAATCTAGAAGGCCATTAGAAGTTGAGTCTCTGCACGTGCTGCCAAGACTCCTCAGGCTCTGGGTGTTTCTGAAACCTGCACCCCTGTTCTGCTTTCACTGTCATCTACAGCATTGTGATCTCATTTTTTTTAATGGAAAAATCTCACATTTTAGGATTATCAGCCTCAGAACAGATAGCCCTTGGGAGAATGGGGGATGTTCTGTGATTGTGCTGTGGGGTCTGGACTATGTTTGGGATCTGTACTTTAGTTTCTCGCTTTGTAGAAAGTAATCTGTTAATAGGCCGGTTACTCTATTGAAAAGATTGTGTTGAAAAACTAAAGAAAGGCCTCAGGATGTGTCTTGGACCTTTTGCAGTAAAACTTTGACTAGAATTAGAAACTGGTTTATACAAGACAGCTCCTAAGACTTACAATTTTGGGTAAGAAAGGAAAGGGTGTATATGACCAAAATGAGAAAGCAAGCTGAAAACTGCAGGTAGTCTTCCATCGTCCAAGTTTTGGACACAGGACTTGGTGAGATGATGCTGGGTCAGAGTCGTTCCTTACCCACTGATAAAGTCAGCACATCTGACATCAATAAGCCAAACACCCTCTAATTACTCATTCGTTCCATAACATGACTGACTTAAAGAAAATAACTGTAATTGAAAAAAAGAACCACTATAACATTAACATGGAGGTTAATTGCCATCTTTCAGCTGCATCGTTGTCTTGCCGTGAAACGTTTTTGCTGTGTCTCAGCCACATTCCGCCTTGGGGTCTGGAGTTGATTACTTGGTGTAGTAGAGAGTTCCGAAGGACAAGCGTCTGCTCTTGGTTTGCTTTCCTTGTTTCCTTTCAGTGCATCTTGGAAGGAGGCTCGTGCTTTCCTTTACAGTTGCAGAGGCTGGAGGGTTTCACAGAACCATTCTTTTGTTCACCTTACTTGTCTATACAATTCACCTACAGAAAACTTCTTCTCATGGGTTTATAGTAAAGGAATGATGATCACCTAATGCTAAGTATATATGTATATATTTATGCATAGAAACTTTCTAGTTTCTAAATTAATTTTTTTTTTTTACATGCACAGTACTAAAGAATGTCATTTAAGAGGTGTTTCCTGGATGCTAAGGGAACGACATGACTTACCTAGAATCCTAAACTAACTGCTAGCTTTAGACCCCTTGTCCTTCAATACCCACCATACTTGGAAAGCGTTTGCGTGTGTGTACCTATATAAAGATTCAGAATACTGTTCCTTTCAGAAGTAGCTATTTCCCCGTTGCCAGTCCCTAGGGTTTTTTTAGAAGTAACACCGAACATGCTGGTAGGTATAGCGTATTTTCTGCTTATGCATTAGTAGACTGCAGTCGGGATGGCTGGTGTGTACTTTCCTTTCAAGAATTACTAGAAGGCTTTTTCTCCACTTTAATTATCTTTCAAAGAAGTGTAACTAGTATTCGGGAGCCCTTGTGACTTTTTTTTGTTTCCATGAAAATGTTCTGTTCCTTTCATAGGTTAAAATCGTGAGAGAACATGAGAAGTGGGCGAAGCACTAAATTGTGCTATAAATCAAGAAACTTTATGTGAAGTTATGTATTTTCTAATTACCTTGCTTAGCTATATATTGAGAAAAAAAGCAAACGAGCTACATGAGTTGAAGAAATGTCAGATAAACAAACTATGACATGTGTCGTATTATTACCATCTGACAGATCTCGAACACTGATTTTACTCACTCATCCTTCATTCTTTATATCTGCATGTCTAGCGGTGCATGCATTTATATTTTATATAAAGGGCAGAGTCTGTAGTCAGAGCATTTGAGTTATGCTGTTAAAAATAAATTAAGGAACAGCAGGTGAAAATGATTTCTACACATGAATATTCAAACTGTACCTCAGATACTGTAGAAAGAATAATAAAGAGCAATGGAACTTTGGTGGGGCCAAGGCGTTGATACGATCTGAAGTAAAAGTTTTGTTGGAGTGAAGTTGAGATGACTCAGGTAACGTACTGAGGGAGTGGCATGATGTGCTCATGGGCCCCATTGCCAAAACATGCAAGAGTTTAAAAAGTGGAGGGGGCAGTAGTGCTGGGGTTGTTGGAAGTCTGGCAGTCAGGCTCTTCGTCTTGATTCTTACACTCTCATGCTTTAGCCTGAGAGCAGAAAGGGTTTAGGGTCGGCAGGAGGGTGTAGGGGCTGCGTAGCTAAATTGGGAGCTAAGATCACTCCTCCTCTGGCAGGAGTCTCCTATGCGTTTGCATCGCTTAGGGCTGGACTCACCAAGGTACTTCAAGCAGACCATCAGCTGCTTTTTTTTTTTTCCTTTTGGTAAGAGTGAAGAAAGTGCAGCTTTTACACTACTTGACTGATGGGAATCACGCCAGCCTTGTTGGACTCACTGAGGTTTCGCAGGAATCGGGAGCACGACCACTCTTCAGGGCCCTGTGACAGGGCATTTTCAGGGAAAACTCAGGAGCCAGAGTACATTGGTGGAGCTGACGTTAATTTGTAAAGACAAGAACATGCTTTTAGATACTCTGGCAATATGGAAGAAGGCATAGTAATGGATGACTGACTTCTTTTAATGTCAAATCATTTATTTTATTTTTTTTTTTCTTTGCTTGCTTCACAGATCCTGTCCATGGGCCACAGAACGTAGAAGTTGTTGATATTCGTTCGCGGCAGCTGACGTTGCAGTGGGAGCCTTTTGGTTATGCGGTGACCCGCTGCCACAGCTACAATCTCACGGTCCAGTACCAGTATGTGTTTAACCAGCAAAAATTTGAGGCAGAGGAACTCATCCAAACTTCTTCCCACTACACCTTGCGAGGTCTCCGGCCCTTCATGACCATCAGGCTGAGGTTAGCCCTCTCTAACCCAGAGGGCAAAATGGAGAGTGAGGAGTTGGTTGTGCAGACTGAGGAGGATGGTAAGCTCCGTTGGGTTGGCTTGCTTGCTTGTTTTTGGGGGGGGAAGACTAATATTTTCAAGTTGTAAATAACAACATAACGCTCTGTCCAATCAGCCTTATAAATGGCTTTTCTGTACAGTGTGTGTGTGTTATGCAAGTAGAATTTGTAGGTGTAAATAATTTCCATTTCACAGTGTGTTCTTGAAAGGGCAGCGCTCCCTGAGGTGCTCGGAAATGACCAACACCAGTCTACACAGTCACCGAACAGCGGTAGGTTTAAGTCTGTAGAAGTTGTGGTCTGAACTACCCAGGACCCACAGAGCAGCTTCCTTTCTCATAGGGGCAGATGTAATCCTGGCTTTTGTGGATTTTTCTTGTGCTTCCACACCCCTGTCCCGAAAAGAAGTATAATGTCATCCTTTCCCGAGTGTAGCTTTTCTCAATGCTGGTCTTCCGGACGTAGAATTTTGTATACGTCTCGGAAGCTAAATTCGTTTGGTGCTACCTCTTCCAGTCTTGAGACAAAAGAATTGTTTTCCAGAAGCACTGATGGAAAGCTTTAAAGTGTTATTATCCCATCTGAGCTGTTTCAGGCCAAGGACTCTCGTAGGCTACAAGCCTTCATTCTGTCTAATGTGTTAAAAAAGAAGCGTTCTTCCCCTGCCAGAGCTGGAAGGAGTTGCTGTCTTAAGTTTCTCTCAGCTGAAAGCGGCTCTCGCAGTCCAGTATATCATATGGGGGGACATCAGAGGATGGCAGATCTTTCAGAAAAATGAGCAGGGTTTTTATCAGACAGGCTTGGGAGCGCGTTTAGTTAGTTATCTTCCACAGCATTAAAATTTTGCTGGAGTAGGTGGATTTCTTTTTTTGGCTGGCCTTGTTGCCGTAATGAACTATAAATCTTACATTGTTACTTTACTAAGGAAATCAGTCTTTGATATTGATAAAGGTGTGCAGCCCAGTAGCATCTTTATGCCAAGGTGCAGTCTGGCTGTTTAGGTGGATAGAGCTTTGCTGTTGTGTGGGTGGAGGAGGACAAATTAAATTCCCTACTGCTGCCGTGCTGTACTGGAATAAGGACGGACTGAAATTAGCTTCGTATTTTCATGGATTCTGGTTTTATTTATCACTTAGTGGTTAGATCAGGGTAGTCTTGTCTGAACCAAAGTTGAGAATAAGCCTTTCATATTGGTACTGCCTTGGGTAATGGTAATGCCTTGAAGGTTTTTTAAATTACGTTATTTTTATGGGTTTTATTTTCAACTCTGAACTTCCTGTCTGGTGGCCTTTTGGTGTCTTCTGATGCGTGTGCAGCTGAAGCTGGTAGAAACTTCTAACACAATTTTTTTGGTGTTTTTCTTTTATTTTTTTTCTTTTTTTCCTCTGTAGTTCCTGGACCCGTTCCCTTGGAATCCATCCAGGGAGGACCTTTTGAAGAGAAGATCTATGTTCAGTGGAAGCCTCCAAATGAGACAAATGGCATCATTACACTCTATGAGGTGAGGAGAACAGATTGTTGTCAAGGAATACATGCCACAGGGCCCTTTTCATATGTGTTTAAGCCAATCCTGAGCTCTGAGAGATGTCAGCAGGTGCTAAAACAGCCTGATTAAAATAGATAAGAATCTTCAAGATACTCTGCTACTGTCACTGAAAAAGTTTTCTGGTTCAAAAAAGAGAAAAGATTTCTCTACCAATATTTGTGGTAAAAAGAGAGCCATATGTTCCCCCCATGTCTTGGCTGTTCAATTCTTGCTCTTTTGTCTTCTGCAGTATCTCCAAGGTCTGTTTTCTTTCCTTTTTTTTTCTTGAGGTAAACTTCTGTTAGATTTTTATACCTAAATACTACAACTAATTCCTGTCTGCCTTTCCAGTAGTCATGAGGCTTCCTGGCAATCTCGGCAGAATGATAGCCATTAAGTCTTATCATAGTGTTCTTACTGAATCTTTCAGTGAGGCCTCTGTGTAGCCCAACCGCTTTCCCTGCCTCCAAACAAAATATCCAGCAGGTTATAGGATGATCGCTGACCATCCTACGCTGGATGAAAAAAAAATAATTAAATGTGATTCCAGTGTACCAGAGGAGATGTTTCCTGTTAAAGTAAGGAAGTGTTCTTGTTGTCATGTGCTTCTGGTGAGACTGCATCCGTAATGTCAGGTTCACCCAAATGTGCAGAAAAGGCATGTAAAAGGAGGACTGCTTTAGAGGACTGTGTGAAATGAGACACAGTCCTACAAGAGAAGGTAAAGCACTTTTATTAAATAGCAGAAAGCAGTGCACCAGTGCTGACTGAGCATGTTACAGTTCGTAGGTTCAGCACTTACCACAGTCGGATTAGAAAAAGTGGAAAAAATTTTTGCCTTTGTGATGATGTAAAAATCCTCACTGTGGGCTTGTGCAGCATTTTCTGATACAGGGGGGCAAGAAGCACTTTTTTGCTTTCTCTTTTATGCTGTACAAACTTATTTTGGAAAAGGCATGTGTCGTGGTTTAGGCACCAGGACAGCATGGGTGCAAGAAGCAACTCTGCCATTGCCACTGATGATCTGCTCCTTTCCTCTTCCCATCCAGCTTCTCAGTTTGGAACAGCATGTCTTACAACGTGTCGCTCCTAGGTCTCCTCGCTAGCGCTGGCTGCCTTTAACACAGTGGTGATCAAATGGAAAAGATCAAGCAGGTTTAACATCAATGAGCTCTTACACTACAGCATGACCAAGAGATGGCAACTTTCTCTTGGAATTAGATGTAACTGTGCTTTTAGGTCACCTCTCCAGCTGGCTCACGAAGGGTAGATTGAATTTGATACAGCAAGACTAAATACATGAAGTGAAGTTTCTCTTGCTAATTTTGTGTCATTTCAACCAGGTGATAATCCTTGACTAAAGTAAGGAGTCATTTTTTGTCGGTCGCTGTTGAGATGCTTGTGGGAATCTATGCAGGTTCATACCACCTGTCTGTACTAGAATAGAACTAACCCTCGCACTTTCATGTTTTTTGAAGCTGTACTACAGGCTCTGGTGTGTCTGCATAAGAAACTATGCAATAAAGCTGTCTGTATTTTTAAGGAATTAATCTGAATTGAATCAGTTGCAAATTCATTATTTTATCAGCAGTACAGGTGACCTACAATGGAACACATTTAAAATAATCCAAGTCAAATGATGCAAAAATAAGTCCTTTTAATTTTTAAAGAGGCAGTTCCCTACTAAAATGTTGCCTTGGGCTCAGCTCATTGAAAGGACTGCAGCAATCTGAGCAGCTTTTCTGGCTGAGCGGCTGCATAGAGATGCTTTAGTGCCTCCAGGATAGTGACGCATCCTGACAGTGCCTTTGCCCCTCAAGTCATATCATTGCTTGAGTCTCAGTGGAGGCCCAAACAAATTTTTCTTTTCTGATAATGACTCTATACATATTTGGCAGCTGAAGCCAAAGAGAAGTCAAGGTGAATTCAAACTCTTCCTCCTTTTCCTCCTCTGCCTCATCTCCAAAAGGATGAAAATCCAAGTGTTACCAACTCCAGGAGACCCAGAGTTCCTGAAGGTTGAAAATTCATACAGAAGACTTCTGTTCTCCCTGGCACCCTGAGACAAGTTCATCAGCGGGAGACGAAAATACAGATGAGCAGTTAGACATAACGTGGAGAGATGGCCAGAGCATTCTCAGGGTAGTTGTCAGGCTGTTGAAATCTGTATCACGAGCAAATATGAGTGCAAGTAACAGGAGATCCTGCTTTTGAAATCGCTCAGTAAATAAAGTTACAGGCACGTGCGCGGAAATATCTCATCCTGCTACATGCTGCTGAAGTTTAATCTTCCTAAAAATACTGAGAAACATCCAGTGTTGTCCACATAATTGCTTGCTTCATCCCTGTCCTACTATAGATACTTAAACCTGCACCTTTGTCTCTACTGGCATTATTTCAAGATTTCATGCCCTGTGTCTAGCACCACAGTAATTCCTCAGTAGTAATGACCTCCAAAGTGTTATTTTAGACAGGGTTCAGCAATTTTTCAGTGTCATCGTGGCCTTATGCTGCTTTAACAGAGTTCAGCTGACTTCTTGGTTAAAGAGGAAAAAACCAAACTAGTGGTTAGTCTCTGATAGGTTTTCACTTCTTTCCCGTGGCCTACGGTACCGATCCAGGTAGAAGCAGATGACTAATGACAACAGAATAAAAAAGGTCAAACTGTGGACCGGTGGAGCGGTGCTCTAATGGGGTCTCTGCCGGGAGCCCCGTCCCTGAAGGCCAGCAGCCGCAGGGGGAGCCGGCTCAGCGATGTGCTGGCTGTGTGTCACTGTCATTAGGGAGAAACAAACCCAAGAAACTACCAACATTTATTAAAGAAAAATGCCCTGCAAAGCACAGATCAAGAAATACCATTTCATGAGTTTGAGTTAGTGGTGTCGAGTTCTGCGTTACACATTGGAAGTAACTGGCTAGATTCACGTATAGGCTTTGTGCAAGTGACTGTCTCTCAAACTCCCTGGGGCACAAACCCTCCCAATAAAAACCGATAAAAACCCCTCCTCCTAAGTAATAGTTCCCTCCTTACCATTGCCATCAAGATCCGATTCATCGTATCTGGACGCTGGAGTTTCTCCCTAGTTCTGTTAAACAATTTTGTTGTCAGCTTCTAAAATGCTTCCAGATACGCTGTCTATTCTACTTGCATCTCGCTTGCTTTTCCTTGGGACAGATGTTCTTCTCGGATCCCTGATCATTCTTTCTGTTCCCAGCCAGACAGACTTCCATATCGCACAAACTGCTGTTGCAGCTTGCACGTGCGCTGCTTACGTGCCAACTGGGCTGAAATTCAGCAGCGCAACCTTCAGCAAGTCATTTGGCAGCCAGAATCCCTCCTTTCGTAATGACTGAATATTTCTAAAGAGCCTAAACAACATGGAAGGACTTTAATGAACCTTTTTGACTTACGTGGGTCTCTTCTGATTGATATTTATCCTTCAAACCGCTATTGTAGTCTTTTAATGAAGGTGGCAATAGACTGGCATTTAAAACTGGTTTAAACCCCCCTGTATTCAGTTGGAGAAGTAATTGTTTTGCTGGGTACAGCCACAGCTGGATTTTTAAACAAAGGAACCCTCTAGATCCCCAAATCGGCATGTGATTGCGGTCTTTCTAGGGAGCAGAAACCTCTTGTTCAGGGGAACTTAGAAAGCTGTGGGAATTGCAAGTCAGTTAATCGGTATGCTGAAAAGATGAGGAGACGAGCCGTGCAGGACGCGAGTGGTGGTACAGATTGTTCTGGGGGTGTTAGGGGAGCACGGCAAAGCAGTTGTTAACAGGAGTATGTGCAGAGTGAGTAGGTGCCGGAGATGCCCCCTCTGCTTTTGGAAGTAAGCCCTGCAGCGGGGCTGAAGCTTAAGAGCTCTAGCTGCAGTCAGGTCCCCAGGTAGCGCCGGGGTGTGTAAGGTGCTTACGTGAGACAAGTAGATCAATCTGTGTTCAGAAACACAGCTAAACAGTGATAATGGATTTTGCTGGTACATTGGTTTGGGTAGAACGCTCTACAGAGATGTTTTTGCATGTGACATTCATGAAAGAGGCGTTATTACAGCTGTCTCTCGTAGTGAGCTCTGAGTGGCAGAATCTAATAATATTGTAATAAGTCCTGTCCCCCTTCAGTCTCCTGGCAGACTGAAAGCACCACAACTTGTTGAAATGTTTTTTTACCAGTCCTGAAAAGCTGCTATGCTTTAAAATCCCTAATAATCAAATGCTGCTTATGGTGCTTATACCATGTGGGAGTTCAGCTTCAAAGGCTTTGTGTACAAAGACATGCACAAAGGGTTGGGTTTTTTTTAATTTTGTTTTTTATCCCAAGTAAGTGTAAAGTCAAACCACCATCAATCAGCAGAAAGACCTATGCTGTCATTGGACTGCAGGAACAAGCAATGTAATTTAAGGTCACGGACCAGCTTTGGCACTTAAATTCTCCTGCTGTTAGATGGTGAGAGGTCTCAAGCATTTGTTCGGGAATCCAAATTGAGTGTTTCAGATAGATGTGTGGGCCCAGATATTTTGTGCAAACTTGCATTTAATCTTGAAAATTTAAATAAACAAAACTTATTTATATCTGCATTTCACTGTTCGTATGGACAGCTGGAAGCTTATGGGTGCATTCAGTAAGTGACGTTGACTTTTGCCTTTGTAAATACATTTTTTCTGTGTAATCTATTTCTCAGAACTGTCAGTTTTTAGAGCATTTCACCCTTAAAGAGGAAGGAGAAGAAAGAGAACCTCACCTAGCATCTCTTTCTAAAGTATGGGTTACTTGGGGGCAGGCATTGTTAAAAGGTATTACAATCCTGGAGGCATTTAAAGAGTGGCTCCAGTATAGTCCGCTCCTTCGCTGGAAAATTGGCTCTCAGGACTGTTGAAGACCTTTCGGTGAGCCATGCCTAAAGGCAATGTTTAAACAGCAAGCTGTCTTTTTAAACGTTGTAAGGTGTAGTCTTGTAATCGCTTATGTTCTTCTCTTCTCAATTATTAAGTCCTGTGTGGGTTGCACAAGGGTCTTGGGAAGAGTAAGGATGCATTTGCAGCTTCTAACTAGCTGGGTTTCTGTCACTGTTTCTGAAATGCTGTAAATCTCTATTTAGATGCCAGGAATAATAATATAAGGGACTTTCATACACAATTTCAGCTCTTTAATGGGATGCTTGGAGCCTAGTTCCTCTAATCCCAGCGGATTTGAGTTTAAATTGCACTTCAGAGGTTACAGATCCTCTTAGTTGCCATGTAAAATTGCAGTCTGCCCTTCATCATCTCTCCAGTTGCCAATGTGCCATTTCTTCTCCATCACTTCACTCACTTTTTCTCTGCAGGAGAGGTTGTTATGTGGAAGCTGCTTCTTAGAAGGGTCATGCATAAGGTCAACATTTGTGGGATGCGCTGCCTGCATTTACAATAGGGTGGAAACAAATTTCTTCCACCTTTGACCCCTGAAAGTGCATACTTATTATTACACAAAGCATGATTATGTGGCGTGATAGCTATCCGTCGCATGGATATGCATGCATTTCTGTTCATAGCGTTTTTTTAAAGCTATTCGTGAAACCTGACATTTTTTGGATAAAATCTTCCCTGATAAAAAAAGGTTTCCTGGAAAAGCTGAAAGGGTTGAGAACTCAATGCGGCTTAGTCGCTTGTTTGTTTATTTAAAGGGTTTTTTTGGTTAAAAGGAGTGAAAAATGGCTCCCACAAGAAGGAAAGCAACAACCACGAAACCTTGCAGCCAATTTATATAAAGCTCTACAGTCGAAATAGTAGAAAGATGACAATTCTCGGAAATTGCCTTCAGTGAGAAGTGGCTTTGAATGTTCCCATGAAAATCAATCATGTTACAGCTTCTCAATTGCGTTCTGTGGATGCACGATACTCCTGGGACGGAGCTTTCTCACTTAAGCTCACTAAGTGTGCACTGAAGGAAGTCCATGCGACACACAGCTGGCTGCTGCATTTAGCTGAACATTAAGAGAACATTAAGGAGACATTGTTAAGTGCTGAAAACCCAGGAAATGATCAATTAAGGATCGTATATTCGGTCCTAGCTTTATCACTCTTCCATAAGGGCATTTGACAATGCAGTCTTCACGCAACTGGATATTATTCTCTGTTCATCTGCAGCACTAATGATGTTTTCCTTTGACACTGGATTTATACGGTGTCTTGTACTACAGTATATTGTTTGTCCAGAGTCCATGAAAGTCAATTACACGAAGAATAAGTGTCTTACTGCATCTCTGCTATGTTGAATTAGAATTCTTTAATAATCTAAACTAGTGACGGAACTGTGAGGCCACGTATAATCTGTTTCAGTTTCAATCTCTGTCAGCTCTGCAGTACGCTGCTTCATCCTCTCAATTACATGTAAGGAAAGCTGTGCATATATACCCAGCTAAATTAGTTCTGTAGTTAACGGCCTTTTGGGCAGAATTGCACTGGAAGAGGGCTGGGCTGGCTGAAGAGAAATTGTTTATTATATGGTTGCTGACTGTAGTTTTTACTGAGCACTTGGTGGACAGGTTGGTGAGAGGCTGCCAATGTTCTGGGCCCCACTTAGTCAGGATTCAGGCCAGAGTTTCGGAAAAAGAATGGTACTGGTTGCACTGATTTGCTATCTTTTTTTTTGGTATTTGAGAAGGGCTGTAAATCTGAGCGTTGCTCACTTTCCCAGCAGGTGGGGATGCCATGCGAGGCACAGACCCCGTTACTCTGTTTCTGGGACAAGGCAGGGCTTAGCAAGACAGCTTTCCAGCGAAATTTGAGGAACAGAAGGTGACGAGAAATATCTTTTCTTTCAGTCAGCGGAATCCCACAGAGAGCCTTTTTCCCCCCTTCCATGCTGTTTAATAAAGTAATATGGCTTATAAGGTCCTTGTCAGCCCGAGAATTGTAGTATGTGCTTGAGTGGTTCCCCTGCCATACAGAGGGCTTTTCAGGTGCCTTCTCTGGTGCTGCAAGGAAAACCGATTTACCTGTGCACAGTAAGATAGAAGCCAACACACACAGCTGCTGTCCTCGTGAAACAGGGTGGCTTTCCTTCCCCTGTCACGTTCGGAAATGTAAAATGCCATGGTGGAACGGAGCTATGTTGGAGCCGTGTTGATTTAAAGCTGATGTGGGCGATAACGGGAATTGGGCTCTGCTCTGTCTGATGGGTCCTTGGACAGTGACTCTGCTGGCGGTCCGTGTTCCTGCCATCCCAGGAGGGCCGCGGCAGGGAGGATGCACCAGATGCGGCTCTTGGGCTGCTTCCGCAGGTGCTAAACCCTGTTGAAAAGAGGCTGCTCTGTCGTTGCTGTTACAGAATCATCATAGAATCATAGAACGGTTTAGGTTGGAAGGGACTTTGAAGATCATCTCCTTCCACCCCCCTGCCCTGGGCAGGGACACCTCCCACCAGCCCAGGTTGCTCCAAGCCCCGTCCAACCTGGCCTTGAACACCTCCAGGGATGGGGCAGCCACAGCTTCTCGGGGCAACCTGCCCCAGGGGCTCACCACCCTCAGAGTAAAGAATTTCTTCCTGATATCTCACCTAATTCTCTCCTCTTTCAGTTTAAAACCATTTCCCCTCATCCTGTGGCTCCCCTCCCTGATCAAGAGTCCCTCCCCAGCTCTGCTGGAGCCCCTTTAGGCACTGGAAGGGGCTCTGAGGTCTCCCCGGAGCCTTCTCTTCTCCAGGCTGACCCCCCCCAACTCTCCCAGCCTGTCCTCCCAGCAGAGGGGCTCCAGCCCTCACAGCATCTGCGGAGCCTCCTCAGAACCTGCTCCAACAGGTCCATGTCTTTCCTATGTTAGGGTCCCCAGAGCTGGAGGCAGTACTCCAGGTGGGGTCTCTGTTGTTTCTCTCCATCCCGTCCTGGTTAGTTTAACACAGCCTTAAACTTAGGAAATATTTAAATGATGTCTTAATTAAGGATACTTTTCTGAATAAGCACTGTGAAGAGCTTTTGAACAAACTTCTTCAAATAATACAGGATTCTTAATTGTGTGCTACTCACTCACTGTTACTTGCAAGATATACTTAACTTGGAAGCATTTGTTAATGATGCTCTCTTAAATCTTATGGTTTCCAGTAATGTCTTGATAAGAAAATGAGAGGGTTTTTTGAGAAACTCAGATGTCAGGTGGTTGTTGTTTTTTTTTAAATGTGTGACAACCTTCAGGTAAATAGCATACTGGTGTTATAAATAGTACAAATCAACTGTTTAAAAAAAAATGCTTATCAGGCTTTCCAGAAATAAAAGCATAATACAGTCCCTTGAGCACAACAATTTCTTTGATTACCTTTTTATTGTTCTTTTGAAGCCAATAGACTTGCAGCAATATAAATCCAATGCAAATGAGAAAAGATGTTTGGCTACAACAAAACATTATTATTTTTTTTGTAAAGGAAGGAACTGAATTATTTTAGTGTGTATGCTGAGCTCTTTCTAAGCCAAACTAAGTGATAAGAACTGAAAAAAAAAAACCAACCCCAAAGTCTATTATTTCTTATAACAAAATTCAAATTTAAAAAAATCATTGTGTAGATATGTGAACATCTTGTCTTTCTGCCTTCCATTGCTTTGTTTTCTTTTCTAGAAAAAATACAGTTTTGGTCTTTTCTTCTTTCAGACATGCTTTTTATTGCTCATCCAGGAAAACAGTTGACTCTTAATCCTATTTCTTCCGTCTAATCTTTTCAAGTGCCAGTGTACCTGTGCAGTCATGGTAATACAAAGATAAAGCTCTTTAGCAGTTCCATATTCAGTATCTTGCTTAGCAAAATGTAGTAGTTAACTAAGTTGACCGCAAACTACAGAGACGCGTTTGTACTTCCTTCCTGAATGGTTATTTCCCTTTCATCTTAAGTATTGCTTAATTTAGCAAATAGATAGGATGGAAAAATTCAGAAGTGGTGGCTTTATTCTGTTAATTGGTGCATCAGAGGAACTATGTAAAAGAGGAAAAGCCAGTCAAGGTGATCTTCTCATCACCTTCAAAAGGAGGAGAAGCCAGTATTATGGTTACTTTTGGGAAATTAATCTTGCTGCTGTTCTTTGTGCGTGTGCATTAGACCCAGTCTCTAACTGTGATCCTTCCATCCAGTGGACAGGATGGGTTTGGGTTGTTTCCTGTGCCCTACTCTCATTACCAATCTCTATCACTTTGAGTCCCTCACCTCCCTTTTTGCCTTCTCCTTTTGCCCTCTCTGTTTGTTACTGTTTTTTCCCGATTTCTGTTCTCCCTGCGGTCCCGGTGGCGTCGCTGACAGCAAGGGGGGGACAGCTTTCGGAAGGATGCCGGCAGCTGCTAGGTTTTAGCACAGGGAGAACAACTGGGCGGCCGGGTTCCTTACTCTTCCCTTTGTTTCTAATTCAACCGCTTTTGTCTGGAACCGTGAAAAGTGACTTGGGGTGAGGCAGACACTTGACTTGGAAAATAAGCACAAATGGATAGTGGACTGGTAGGACTAGGGCTGATACTTTATCTATAGATGTGGCAAAACCATTTTATACATACGTGGGTCTTGCTGCTGTTGCTTTACGGTGTATAGCACCCAGAGCGGCTGTAAGTGATGTCGTTAGTACTCCGTTGTGTTGGTTTGGGTTTTTGTTCGTTGCCCACAGCTTTCGCTACGGCCATTGTAGCGTGGCAAACCAGCTATGAGATATATTAAGCGGTGCTTTCAGCATCAAGAACTAACTGAGGAACAAGTATGGAGATTGAATAACCGCCTCAATGCTGCAGTCCTATCAAAGCAATTTCTATAGTTGTCATTTTCTGCTATTAAACTGAACAATGAGGCTCTCCAATAAAATCATATGAAATAACAGCTCATTAAAAACTCTCCTTAATATATAGCATGCTAATTAATGTCAGTGGGGTGCAAGCTTGAATGGCAGAATAGACTATAATGTTTAGAAAGTCGGTAAAATAAAGGAAGATATTTTATCATTAATGACCTTTTAGTAAACCTAATGAAATCCTTAATGGCCTGAATACATTACTGAGGCGCTCCCAATTGCTTTGTTACCAACTCCATTCTTCCTCCCTTTCTCATAGACATTAAACTTGGTTTTATTTATAAAAAACACAAAGCAATAAAGTCCCAAGGAGGTATGAACAGGAAGGAAGGAGTCTGAGCAAGAAGAAGAGCAGATGAGTCCTCAGCCCTACTATCCCTGTTCCTGGTCAAGAGCAAGGCTGGGTGTAGGGCCATGTTATATCCCGCCTTGTATGCGTGTTGTCTGCGTTTGTATTCAGGTTTAATTGACTCTCTGTTTGTGTGACTCTCAGTGTATAGGCTAAAGAGCAAATGGGCCTCTTTTATTCCCGGGGTCTCCCTAGGTTAACTTCCATCCTCGTTCCTAGAGCTGTGCTGTGCCTTTTTAGACTGTTACCACCCATGCTGTGCTTGTGCTGCGACTGAATTAAAGGACTCTATTCTTCAGGGCTTTTAGTCTTTCATGTGTTGCCAGCCTTAAATATAACTTGCAAAAATGCTGTTTAACTCTCCCTTAACCTTCTCCGGAAAGAAGTAGTACAAGAATGGAAAAATTAAAGGCCTTTGCTTCCTCCCATTTCCTGGATGAAATTTAGCGAGCTGGGGAGGGATGTAAGTAGCGATAATTGCCTGGCTTAAACTGAGTTTTAAGATGGAAAATGCACCCAATGATCTGGTCGTAAAATATATTCTTTAGTTCCGAAGCCCAACACTGGAGAAGGATTGTTCACTAACCTGTTCGCTAACTTCTTCCTGTTCATGAGAAGATAACTTTCTCCAAATTATTCCTTTTGTGTAACACTTGGTGCAATTAACTTTGGTCTTGTACCCCAAATGTCTGAAACGTCCTGATAAGATTGAAACTAATGTCCATCCCAGCTGCAATCCGAAGTCACCTACAGTAGTAATTGTTCCTAAGAAGCACAGGCGGTTGGTGAGTCTTAGAAAAAAGGAGCCCATGGCTTGCTGTGTAATCATGTTTCAATCAGCTTTATAGAGCCATGAAATTGATTGTCCCCCTGACGTACCGTACACTCCGGAGCAAACACTCTGCTAGGCAAGTTAATTCCTTATGTGGTTCCAAGCACACAAAAGAAGAGAGCTTTCTGCGTCCCCTCCCATCCTCACAAACCAAGGAGGAAGGGAGCACAAATCACCTTGAAATCAGAATTTGAGAGCATAGCAGCATCAGCCATTCCTGTTTTGTTTTCCTAATCATCCGGTGAAAAGCGTGGTGATTTAGGAGAAAGATGCCCAGGCGGTTGGCTGCATACAAGGGAGCTTGGATGAATGACAAAACCAGCGGTGGTGATGACCAGGTAATCAAAGAGCTACAGGAATCATAAAAGTCTGACAGAAGGAGAGCTAAGCGCGTGTCTTGTTAATGTGGTGTCCGCTTCGATATTGGAGTCAGCTTCTCTCCTGGAGCTGGGAAAAAGGAGATGCTGTGAAGATACAGTCTTGAGGCAATGAAGAATATTCCTCTTCAGATACCTGCAAAGAAAGTCGGGCCCTGTCTTCGTATAATTTAATTCCTGTTTCAAACTCCCTCATTTCAGGAATATTTTGATCTTTCAATATAAATGAAACTCCATTCAAAATAAATTCAAAATCAAAACACAAGTGAAAGTTCTAGGAGTTCCTTCGTAACCTGAGTAATCCTTGGAACATTTAACATCTCCAACATTTTTGTATTTTGTGTTGAAATGTTTGCAATTCAGGGTCACTCTGCAGTCTGAAATGCTGCTTCTGCTGTGAGCCGTTCATTAGTCCTTGAGCTTTCCTGGGCTAACTCTATAAAGTTCGCAAGGAGGAATCAAGAAATGCAAGGCTGTTGCTGTCATCCTTAAAATGCTCCTACAAGGCTCATATCTTGGATAGAAACTCTGAGGGAGGACACAAACTAGAAAATATGTAACAAAATCTTGCTGAAACAGCAAAAGGTGCTTCTGAGCAGATTTATGTTGCCTTTTAGAATGAATGATTTTTCTCTAAGGCTTATTTTGGTGACTTTTCCGGAAGCAGAAATGTGGTTCCCCAAACTGCAGGGCAAGTTCAGGCCTTTTCTCCTCCATCAGCTCCCCGCGCGTGAACGATGGGTACCGCAGCCTGCGCCCCCAGCTCGTCCTGCGGCAGGGATGCCGGCCGGACCGCCGCGGGGGGCAGCGGGG
>NW_009646501.1:352348-358709 GCF_000708025.1 Charadrius vociferus
GTTTTGGTGCTTTTTTGCACAGACCATAAGGGGCTTGTGGCTGCAGAATGATTGCTAGTTTGTTTCTTGGAGAAGAGAAGTACGAACAGAAGTCATGCACACGGAACTCCCGCATATTTCTGCCTAGGATGGTTTTCCCTTTAGTGCTTGGTGAGGTTCCTTTTTCCACTGAGCCACAAGCTTTTTCTAAGTTATTTAACTTTATCTGTCTCTGTGACAGTGTAAAACTTGTATTAAATTTAGAGGAAAACAAAATAATGCCTATACAGCATTATTAACTTGCCATTTTCTTATTTAGGACATAGGCAAATTAGAAATTATTCAGGTTATCCAGACAAAAGTTACATCCCCACCTAGCTATCATCCCTATTAAGGATGAACTTTGTGAACTCATCCATGCTGCTGCTGAGCGAACAGTGCTGCTTGCTAGATGTAACTCAATCCTTTTCCTGGGTACTGTAATCTTTCTCTCTTGTTATATTTGACAAAATCTGTCCTGTAATGTTCCACTTCCCAGAAACATTCTCCCTTCTTCCCAAACTTCTCTATACGGTAGACCAGATTTCCAGCTAAATAAAACCGCAGCTCCCGCTCTCGGAGGAGCGCCAGCAAGAGACAAGTCTGGTGCTCAGCTGACACTGAAGTTGGAACAACCTTGGCTTGGGCAGGAGTAATGAGACACAGCCCTGGGCTATAAATTACATTGACTTGGGAGCGAGGGGAATTCATTCTGCTTTGCCTGAGGCAAAGGTCTGCTGTGCTGTCAGCTGAGTTTCTCAGACTCTCAGTTCCCTCTGTCATGGTAATCAAGTACCAAAAAAGCTGCTTATGAAAGAGTTTTGAGGAGGTCCCTTGTTACCTGCTACTAGTTTAACTTGTGTAATCTCAGCAGCGGCAGCAGCAGTGGGGCATCTATTTCTAGCTGCTTTACTGACAGATTTAAATAAAGATGGACTTGGTGGACCTTTGGAACAGCCTTTCTGGACCGTGAGCAATTCCCTGCCGCTACAGCGGTTTGCTAATAGTTGTCATGTGAAGAAATGGTATCGATGAGCTGCAGTTCTGTCTACTGCGTGGAGCTCTAGGTGTTTGCCTTTGTTACTCTGTGCTCCTCAGAAGAAAAATTATGTCAGTGTTTGACATTTCTAATAGGGGAAGCATGGTAGCAATGGCTCTTGTTTATCCAAACAAATCGGAGATAAGAGGAAACCCTAGTGAAGCTTTCATGCCTAGGAAGAATCAAGATGTGCGGTTTACTTACTGCTTTTTCATATCATTACATAATTGTTTTAGCAGCTTTGCTCCTAAAGGGCTCCACACGCATCTTGGTGACCATGTTACTTGCTGGGATTTAGTGCAGGGCTGTGTAAACAGAGTATCTGTGAACGTAATCCTTAAAGATATGTGTGGGGCACACACTGCTTGTGGAAGCCTTGCCTGTGATTAATCAATTAAGAATAAGATAAACCCGGCAGTGGTTCCTCTGTTTTGGTAGACGATTCAAAACATGCTGAGGCTGAACATGCGCCTGTCCGTGTTTGCAGTTCCACACAGGACTTTCAGGGTTGTCTCAAATTAGATAAGCAGAGAAATAAAATCCTCTGCCAATTGTTGCTGTGCACAGCAGGTCCTGTAAGAATGACAGCATATTTTTTTGGAGAAAGCCTCCTTCTTGTATCAGTAGTAATGTTTATGGTGCAGACCAGGGCAGCAATGTTTTTACACTGGTACCACACAGTCTGTGTGTAGGTGGTTAAGAGAATGTGTTCGGCATTTGCTGATCTGTCGGTGTTATTGGGCTGTTCGCAGGTTGACTCCTGGATAAGATTGGCTGAATTGCCACCTGGGCAGGAGATTCTCCGAGTTTTCACAGGTCTGTTATGGGTCCTGTCTGACCTTACGTGCTGTGTCGGTGTAGATGGGAAAAACGACAGAAACTCTGAGCCGGTGAGGTGTTAGTGTTGTACTGCATCGATCTCGGTGTTTGACGGGCTTGCTGCCTGTCCTTACAGCACAACGCAGACAGGTTGTCCCCGAGCACTCAAGTGCTTGCATCGTGTGCAACGCGTGTCTCTTACCTCTCTCCCCAAATAAGCAGAGTGAAATACAATCACTGCAAAAGCCATTAACAAGTTTGAATTAATTTTCATGCTCTATATTAACTGCTAGAAGAGACAGGGGACACTTCAGAAGATAGAGATGCATTTTATTTTTCATTTAGTTACCTTCAGAAAATTTGGGAGCTCCTGCTGATAATGTTTCTGCAACTTCGTACTGAAAATGGACAAGTATTAATTTGTGGCAAAAACGCTTTCCTCTGCATCGTCTTCTTACCTAAGGGGACGCAGGAGTTGGGCAGTATACTCTGTGACATGGTTAGTACAGCTTTTGGCAACATGTCCATGTCTAAATTTACTGTTTATAAATATTTCTGCCTATAAACTACTGATTATAAATATTTCTACCTATAAACTAATGATTATAAATATTGCCAGCAGCTAAAAGCGTTGCAGTCTGGTACAACCCATTCAGCCTTGTCTGCCCCTCAGAGAGCCATTATTTTGTTGAAGACGGTAACAGATGAGGTGACAGAACTCTTCTCTGAGGTGGCGCTTGCTTTTTTTACTCCTTGCCATTGCAAGCAGATATGTCCCTGGATGTAGAGGAAGATATGTTGCCTTCTGTTCAACAGCTTTTCCATTTCATGCTGAAGTCCCCAGAGAGAAATATGCTTCAGTGGATGGGACTATTGCTAGGTATGATTGCAATCTTCTGCTAGTAAATTAAGCTTAATATCCCTGACAAGAACCTGCTATGTTAAGGAGCCAGTGTCACACATTCTGGGAAGGGACAGGAGATGGCCATCTAAAAGCTGATGGGTTCCCACCTTCTTTTAAAAATCTGGAAGCGCAGTTGATGGCTAGATACAGTTTTGTAGCTCAAGAACCTGAATCTCTTTGCAGATGTCTGTGTGAAAATTGATCTAAATCTGACTTGAGTCTGACTTCTAGAGAGATTTTGGCGGGTCATCTCCTTCATTCGGAACAGATACAAGTAAGAACGGCCTTGGCTATTGAGTTTTTGCCTGCATCTGCATCCAAGTTCTAAATAATTCTGATGATAGACTTATCTAATAACAGCGGGCTTGGTTTCGCTCGGCTCCTCACCAAAACTGGCTTTTCTTCCCTGCTTCCCTGGTTTGTAGCTGTGGTCCCTGGGCAGTGCCATTCCTTGGAAACGTTACCATTTCTTTAGCCTCTTTCGGGTGTTACAGACACTGCAAAGGGAAACTGAGCAGGGGACCCTACCTTGTATCCAAGTGTTTCTAGCATAGAAACACTTATGTTTCTAACATAAGTGTTTCTAGGAGCCGTGTTCTCTGTTCATTGATTTTTGTCAATATGATAGTAAAAATAAAAGTAACTGTGCTTGAGAGTGAAAAAAGGGGGGACAAAAAGCCCGTGTGTCTGCCAGTATCTGAAACTAAGTAGGTCCTCATTGCTGTAAGTGGAAAGATGAGTTTTGTGAGCAGCAGGTCATGCAGACATCAGAGACTGTAAAATAATGACTGCGTGTCAGAGTGTAGCTTGTGCTCTTGTACTTGCTTTATTTCTCTTCCCACTTAGAGTACTCGTCGTACCGTACTTCCAACGTGATAAACGTATCTGGAATGAAAATGCTTAGCTGTATTCTAATTATAGGAGCACTGCTTCTTAATTTGGGAGGTATCCTGAGGTTATGATGACATGCTGAATGAATGCAAAGCGGTACTTTTCAAAAGAGTGTCTAAAGAGTAGTTTGGGCTTGTCTTCCTTCTGTTAACTTTGTCGGCATTTTGAGGTCAGTCTGCTTCCATGATGGATGTGTTTTCACACTGCATCTTGACTTGTACAATGCTGTCTGAGGCATGCTGGGATTAGATCCTTCTCACCGTTCTCATTGTGATGGTTACCTGAATATTTGGACCTGCAGAACATGAGTTAGAGGAGTAGCTCTCTATGGATCCGCCGTACATAGCCGGTCCATGGCAGGTGGACGTTGTCTGGGAAGGCAGATCCAGTTGTGAGAAATGTCTGTGAAAACTAATACCTCTGGATGGAGTAGGCCTGTCTTCTTCACAGACATTTTAGCTTCATGTTATGAGGAGTCAAAACTTGAGTTGTTAGCCTTAGACAGCCGGTGCTGTACAGCAGCGTCCTGTGCTTCCCCATGGCTCGTCGCCGTGTGCTGGTCACGTTGGGGTTGTGTGACTCAGTTCGGAGAAACAGGGTTTGAAAAGAGTCGCGGGTGAGATTTGGTGCGCTTAGCCAACGTTAGCACGACACAAGAAGAGTTGGACCCAGCTTGGCACTTAGAGTAAAAAGCTGGAGAGATCGGGGTTTCTGCAAAATGACCGGCTCGTACAAACAGCCCAACCCCGCTAACTCCAACTTCTGTCAGGTTCTCCTCTTTACATCAGCTGAGAAGTTGGTTCAGTGTTTTCTTTGCCAACTTCAATGCATTTTTTTTATTAGATTCAAGCCATTAAGAATGAAAGTCTGCAATACATTTCTAATTTTTAAAAATTGCTTAAAAATAGGATCATAATTAGATCAGCAGGAGGCAATTTTTTAAAATTTATTGCACCGTGAAAACTAATAGAAACTTGATGCAATAATCAAAGTGCCTGGGTCGGTTTTAAGTTATGCTAGTTTTCTCCAGAAATGGCCCATAAAAATTTATATTATTTTTAGAGCTTTAATTAGCTAAGTATGTAAACTAAAATAAATTTGAGTTTTGGAGACATTCAGAGGGGAAGACAAGACAATATAAATGTTCATTCTAATTCTTATTTATTTGAAGAGTAATTATTTCCTTTGATGCTAAATCACCTTTTCTTCTTCTCACTCCATCCATGAATTTTCCCTCTGCTAACAGAACCGTGGGATTTTATTCCCAACACTTTGGCCCTGTCATTCAGCTTTATTAAACTGGCAGTTTGTTTGAACACTTCAGTTACTCATTAAATTTTACATTTTCTCTAGCTGTATTAATCACTGCTTTTTACGAACTGGGAATGTAAATGATCCCTTCGCCATCTATGCCGTGGGATAATTTGCCTTCGTAAGAGGCTCCTCAGCGTGTTATGCACTTTTCCTGGCTGTGTAATAAGTGGGTTTTTTCCCTTCACTGTAAGATTTACGTTGGTTCCTGCTTTTTACGGTTGTTTTCCCCAGAGCAATTGCCCCCAAAGTCAGATTTTCATAAAGCTAACATTCCTGTTTACGTGCTTCTCTGGTATTAAACCCTCTGTATGCAAATGGCAAAATGCAAAGTTTGCCGTCTGTTCAAAGGAGCCGCTCTGTGGCGCGGGGAGAGTAATTGCTTCTATCAAATCCTTGAGCGTTCAGAGCATGTACGCGCAAAGGGGAGAACTGGCTCAAATCCCCGGTGAAAATTTCGCTGACTGAGATCAGTAACTTGCATGCGTGCCCCGTACGCGGCACGAACAGCCTGGTCTGGGAGACTAAATTCCTGATAGATTTACTTGTGGTCGGACAGCGAGGTGAGGTGGGAGAAGGCAGGTAAATGTGGCGTTGCCTTTCTTTTGGTGTTTTCCACTCCTTTATTCACAACAGATTTTCTCATAAACATGAGCGCTTTGTAGTGAGGAGCTCCAGGAGAAATGGGCTTGTAGTCTCAACGTCTGGGAGAAGAGGGTCCAGTGTTCCCATAGCTGTCTCAGGGGAGCTGATGGTGGTAGGAGCACCCAGGAATCTTGTTCCTTGCACAGCTGAGGAGGATGAGGAAAGAAATACTGTTCTTGATGCCCAGTGCTGTGCCCATCTGGTCCTACTGGCACTCCAGTTGAATCCTGCTGTTTGCAGCCCGTGGCGCTGTCCCTGTAGCTCTGGCTGTAGGGAACCTGGCACTGACAAGGAGACAGAGCATCTAAATGTTAGGAAACTGTTAGGAAGTGCTGGTGTGCTCATTTGTTGAGGGGCACATGAGCAGCCCAGAGATTCTCTAAGCCTGCAGTAATCTCTCTAGCATCACAGTTTGTCTAGGTTAGTGCCGAAGAATCAAATCTGAGTTTGAGAAAGACCAAACTTGGAAGACTTGAGCTTCCCCGTGAAGCCATAGGCTTCCCTCGTCAAGTGGTTTTGATATAGAAAACAATACTTCTGGGACCGAGACCTACACTCAGATGTCCTCTGTGGTAACCTGAACTCCCTGGGAATGGTTCAGATTTGCTCTCTGTTTCCCACTGCTACGAACTGTGCAACAAAGGCACCTCAAAATTCCCATAAGGACAAAGACAGCTGATGAGGGGTCCCGGGACTCACTGGAGGTGTAGGACAATGCAGGTTTGTTACCGGGG
>NW_009646501.1:358924-359951 GCF_000708025.1 Charadrius vociferus
TGATTGCGGTTGGGGTGGGGGGGGGGGGGGGGGGGTATGACAGAGTGGTTAAGAATGACAAGACTGCTCGTGATAGATTAAAAGAGGGGAGAGGCTTCTCTTGAAGTGCCTGAGGGTTGAGTTATCTCAGAGCAAAGTCTTGTGACGGATGGGTTTTGTCTGGCTGGGTGGGCGATCGTAAACTGAAGAACTGAGTGCGGAGCAGTAGCGGTAGCTAATTCCCTGCGCTGGCAGCGGGAGCTGCACCCAACAGTCTGCGTGTGTGTATGCGTAAAATATATCAAAACACACTTAGACTGCTGTGTCTTTAGGCAACGTCTTTCATGCAAATCATGGCTTTTTTTCAATAAATTACCCTTAATTTGAATCAATAAAAAAATCTGCCTTTCCATTACTGTGTGATGACTCTCTCCGGCTCCCTAGTGAATTCATAAATCTGTTTCACTTTCAAGCCTCCAAATTATTTTAATAAGAAACAAGGAGAAGCAGTATAAACTAAGTTTTCTGCATGACTTTTCAGGACCAGGTGTCTGCACTCTAATTTGCCACATTTTGATGTTACCCTACTCGTGTTTTATACTGAGGAGCCTAAGCTGAGCCACATTCAAATTCGCATTCTCATTATTACTATTCACAGTCTGAATGCTTGTTGGTAAAAGGCACTAATATTGGAGTAGGTCCGGGAGCAGCTGGTAAGTCTGTTTAAATTATACTTTGTAGCAAGCTCAAAATGTCAATACAGGTTTTTTTTCCTTCTATAAAATGCCTTGATTTTTTTTTTAGGGTAAGTTTAGGCAGCAGTCACAGGAAGCTATTTTATTTACCTTTTAGGTATGGCTAAACATAATGTTTCCATGTTTCTCTTTTTAGACCTATTGCCATCTTTCAATGGACTTATTAGATTTGGAGAACTCGTATAAGGGGTCTGTAAAATCTTGAAATCGGGCT
Source organism: Charadrius vociferus (assembly GCF_000708025.1). Classification (NCBI taxonomy): domain Eukaryota; kingdom Metazoa; phylum Chordata; class Aves; order Charadriiformes; family Charadriidae; genus Charadrius; species Charadrius vociferus. The sequence goes on from NW_009646501.1 coordinate 359,873, forward strand.
AGAAGAATCTTGCACAAAATACTGTATTCACAGGTTTGATACATGCAATAAGAAGCAATTATTTTTATGCTTTTTGGGG
>NW_009646501.1:359961-371703 GCF_000708025.1 Charadrius vociferus
AGGATTTGAGGTTGAACCCATGAATCGCTTGAAGCTATCGGAAAATACAGTCCTGCACTAACCACGGGCTTTTGCGTTGAAGTTACAGCAGCTCAGGATTGATCGCAAATAGACATACCTTTTTAATGTTGTCATTTAGATTTTTGAAGCCTTTTTTTGTAAGTCCTACAGGGATGTATACATACTCAACCCATTTTTGATTTGTGGAAACCCCTGGACCTCTTCCTTCCCCTGAAGTTTCTTTATGCAGGTGCAGACCACTGTACAGCAAACGTAACTATCTGGGCTGGCTTGTTTGTCTTACCTTTTAAATTGCCCACAGAGTGTCAAGCACCCAGAAGGGGGGGGAAAAAGAAAAAGAAAAGAAAATATGTTAGGATTTGGAAAGTGTACTCTGGATGGATGGAGGAGAGGGTGGCATTAAAACTATCTGCTGCATGAATCACTGTGACTAAGTGTCCTTTCCATACTCGCCTGGGGTTGCAAAAGAAGGGATTCAGAGCCTGAGGGGGATCTTCCCTCCTTCTACTCCCTGTGCCCTGCTGCAGCCGTCTTGCAGTGTAGGAGGCATGGCTTAGGGTTACAGGTTTTGGAAATGTGGGAGAGAGTACTAAAAGAAATGCCTTAAAGAGGGAGAAAATACTTTCTTCTTTGTCAGAGAAAATATCCAGTTTCTCGTTCTCTGATCCTCTACTTGTGCTTTATAATTGATACCTAATGAAGTACATTTTGAAAAGTGCCCCAGCCTTCCAAGTTTGGTTTTATTCGGTGGTACCCAGCATGAAAAGCTTAAGGCTCCATCTGCGGTGACAAACCTTGTTCACATCCTCGCCGTGACAAGTTAAAAACTCTTGGCTTCCTCTGGTGGCTCATCAAGGTGCTGCTGCTCTGCCTCTCTGCCCCCCGCTCCAGCTCTGCATCCAGGCGTTGACACAGCGGTGGTGTTGGCATCATGGCCTTTCTTGGCACTACGTGACGGTGGCGGTGAGAAGCCAAGATGGTTTCTTCTACTTTTGCTCCCTCAAAACACTTCCAAGAGTTGGGGGTAGTGCAAATTCCCACCAGTGCTCGTGGAGGCCAGGAAAGGTCCTTGCCAAGGTGGAGGGCTCTAATGGGGAGACCAAAGATTTGAGGTACGTTTTCTATAGAGATTTTTGGTTCTTATTTATAAAGCAGAAATGGAGCTAGTCAGACTCATCCGACAGCTCAGTGCTTGATTTTACAGCTCATTAGTGAAAGGGAAAGAAGCAGCAGAGCTAGATTATCCTAAAGGGGGAGTTGGAACAATAAATTGGACTATTTTAAACTTGGTCCTTTGAGACTCTTTTAACTGTGATGCCTTTTAATGCAACCTAAACTAATCCAAAGAATCTTTGGAGCATCACAAGGAATTTGGTGGTAAAAAAAGAGGGGTGGAGTGTAGCCTGCTTGGAATTATCGCTGCTAGTGTGGAGTATAAAGAAAAGGAGACTGAGCCAATCTAATGGATTATCCAATGAATCACAGAATGGTTAGAGTTGGAAGAATGAACACAATTTATGGTTGACTGTATATTCCTACTGATGAAGTAAAAGGAAAATCCAACAGACCATTAAAAAAGGGAACAGAAATGTATGAAAAACCATACATTTTCACTCTTGTTTTGAACTCAAAAGCAGGCAAATGTAATGGAGTACAGGAAGCGTATTATGCCAAGAGTTTTGCAAAACATTTAAAAAGTGCAATAGAAGTGTTTTCAGGTGGATTGGGAGTTGATTACAGGATCATAAAACCAGAATTGGAGTTGAGAGGTATCAAGAGATCTTAACAGTTCACTTTTTATTCATGTGGTCTCCACAATGTATGTTCAGAAAACAAAATAATACAGCTGAAAAAACCCACCTTACAACGTAAAGTATACCATAATGCACATAATATGGTTATTTCTGTGCTAGTCAGTGTTTGAGTGAATGCCCATATTTTCTCAAATTGAATAAAAAACCAAAAATCAATGTAATATGGGGAGAAAGGTCTCAAGCTGGCTTTAGTTTGTCCTTGCGTGAACAAAATGAATCAGCCTCCGGTCCGAGTGCTCTGTGCGCGGCCGTCAGGGATGCAGTTCTCAGTCTTGCCCGTATGGACGTGTATCAGTCACAGAAAGCAGGATTTCAGTGTTTGAAAATAAACCGCTTTTGCGGTTGCGGATTTCTCACTGGAGCCATCCGCCTTGAGCAGCGATGAACAGCGGCTACACCGAGCTTCAAAATAAATCTGGGATCCTAATTCAGTAACTCAGAGTGGGTGAGAAGAGGTAACAGCGCTCAGGAGAGCCAGGGTGACACCTGTGATGGGAGAGAGAAGTCTGTGGGTATCATATGATGGTTTTTCTATTGACTCTCTGGTGGGAATGGAGAGTCACAGGGAACAGAAGCGTTTCTGCCCAGAAAAAGCAGCTACAAACAGAACGTTACAGGGGGGAGATGGATCACAGTACAATTTTTTTCACAGTTTTTCAGTGGGCAAGAGGTTCCTGGGCACTTGCTTTTTACATCCTGTCCTCTGAACAACCCTGTCTAACCAGTTCTTCCCAGAGTCCTAGGCACAGGGTGAGGGAGGTGCCCCCATTGATACTGCAGCACTACAAATTGCTGAGGGGGAATGTTGCTTCAGCTTTGGACTTTTGAACACATTTTCTGCGCTTAGGCCACTGTATGTTTTTTCCCCTCTACAAAGAGTGTTTAGTTGTTCAGTGAGACATATCTCACTTTCAGCTAATGGATAGCTCAGAGACACCTTTGTGTGGGAAGTCGCTTAAAAAAAAAAAAGGAGACATTTTTTTGGTAGGAATTTTTAACTTGCTTTATACACCAGGCATTTTACAGCCTCTGGCTTTTATGAAAATACAGTTCAGGTGAATAAACAGAAAACTTACTGCAGCAAACCTGATTGGAGACAATGACTTCTGCAATAGTAATAGGATTTTATTCATGTAGTACCTCAAGTATCTGCAAAAACTGTATCCCGGTTATTTGCTCTGAAGCAGTTATGGCCTGAGGAACAAGGGATGTTGTTTTTCCAAGGTGATGGAGGATTTCCAACTCTCTTCTGACTTTGGACTCTCCCCAGGACGTTAGAAAATCAGGCTCAGGATTTATTCAAGAGGAAAGCAGCAACAGTGACTTTGTTCAGCAAAAGTCGTAAACAGTCTGTGCACAAATGAAAGCCCTCTGGGTGTAAACGCTGTGAAGTCTCTTTAAAGGCCCTGATATATCAGGCACAAGATTTGTTCTTTCTGATGAAATATTTTGATTAGGGTGGAAAGCAAAATCACAGTGTAAACTCATATGCCCTTGAGTGAGAAAGGGAGCAGGAACTTTCCAGCAAGGGTGGGAAGAGGGAGGATGTTGTGTGATGATCGGGGATTCATGGGTTTAGGGGAACTGAAAGGCTCTTTTGAATGACAACGTAGGACAAATCCTTTAAGATTTAGATGATACGAAATGTATACAGTTGAGATGTAGACAGATTGTCAGAGATTTTGGGGACTGAGGGGCGGTAGGCTGTTTACCCTGCAGGCCCGGCTTCTGTGCTGCTCTGAAATAAGGCTTGTGCTGCGGTGGGGTGGGGTGTACCTGTCCTGTCCCCGGAGCCGGTGGTGTGGCACAGCCTGCTCCTCCCACCCGTGCTGGGCTCTCGTGGGTCCCTCACCTCCACACCTTGCAAACGGGGGGGCACATTGCCTTGGTGAGGTTGATGCCTCAGCCATGGTGGAATTTCTTTTTGCTCCTGCAGCTGCAGGGCTTCCTAATGCTCTTCCTGATGCAGCTACCACCAGCTGCGTGGCTCCTGTGTGTTCCCTCTTTGGGGTCCTCCCTCCTTTTCAGGGGAGAAGATGCTACACAGAGGGTGGGCTGCGTTCCCGGTGTTACCCTGCTGCCGTACCAGGTCCTGTCCCCCGCTTCGTTTTCCCAAATCTGCACCTGTGGGATGGACCTGGGACCTTCATGTTTTATTGTGCTGTTATGGCAAGGTGAGGCCAGCGGGTGTACTCTTCAAACTGCGGCTACAGGAACAGCTAAGGAATATTCATGAGAACTTCAACCTTGTCTACCTTTGCAAAACTACTCGGAAAACGTGTTCCATCTTGCTATAAATACTAATATGCAAGACAGCATCTTAACCGCTAAATTCCAAGCAAGTATTTTGCATATAAAAAATTATTTTCTTCACTCTGTTATCTCGCTGCAAAGCTGACCATTTTTCTGCTAGAATATTGCAGAAGCAACTTGGCTTTTTTGCTGGCTGAAGCAGTTCAGGTGGATTTATTTGCTATTACTTAGAACATTAAAACAAGGATTTTTACACTGGCTTCAGGAAGAATTTCTTGCCCTCTTATTTATGACAGGTGTGCCTTAGTGGGGGAGCTGGGTTGGCTTCCCTTCTTTGTTATAAGGCTGAATTAGACTTGCCGCAGTTTTCAAAATCTTTGCAACTGGCCAGCCTGTATTTTGGGGAATTATGCTAGACAGGAAGGGTGGAAGTATTAATTTAAAAAGTAGAAAAATGGGTTTGAAAATTGCACAGCCTATTACATACAGCTGCTTTTTAAACTTTCTGATGAGAAACATCCGAAGTTAGGACAACTTGATGGGATAACTTGAGAAACAGCTGCAAAAACTGTGGTCAGAGACATTGTTTTAACACACAATGACAAAAAATGGTCGTAGCTTCCATTGTAGCGCATTCTGCCGTTCTGGCTTGCTATGGCAAACTCATCTTAGCGTATGAAGAGCAAGGCGAGGTACGGGCAATCAGATTATTTGATGATTAGTGAAGTATGACAACTCTTACACATTTTAATCGTGGGTATTTGGTGTTTGAGATGCCAGTGTTTTCGGTTCTGCTCGAAGTCTTAAAATTGAAAGATCCGGGCAAAAAAGGAAGTACCAAAAACTCAACGTATAAAAGTACAGTTTAGTTTAGGGATGCTTATGTGGAAGAGGAAAGGTAGGCCAAACATTTGGGTCCTGGATTGAGTCAAAACTGGTTTACAAGTGAGTTCTCATCCTTAGTGCTCTGCAGTTCTTTAATTGAAGATGAATTTTTAATTTTTTGTGTGAGTTTTCCCAGGTTGATCTTAGGATAAGAACGCAGCTAAGGGTTTAATTCACTTATCCTCTGCTTTTGAGATGAGCATGTAGACCTGCACTTAAAATTCCCTTAGCAGTAAGGGAGGCTAAATGTGTGTTTGAGTGGTTTGCTGGGCTAAAAACATTTGTTTGGGTGCTTCCAGTTGGTGCACTGTATAAAGTATTCTTACTGACGGTAATACCTTGCTGGTGTGTCGCCAGGTTTCTTATGATTTTTGTTCCTACCTTTGTAAGGCATTTCACGTGGCCTGGTGTCGTGGTTTAACCCCAGCTGGCAACTAGGACCACGCAGCCGTTCAGTCATTCCCTGCCGCCCCCTGTAGGGTAGGGGGAAAAAAAGAAAAAAAACTTGTGGATTGAGATAAAGATGGTTTAATAAGTAAAGCAAAAGCCATGCACAAGCAAAGCAAAACAAGGATTCATTCACCGCTCCCCATAGGCAGGTAGGTGTTCAGCCATCCCCAGGACAGCCGGGCTCCATCAGGCGGGGCGGTGACTTGGGAAGACAAATGCCATCACACCAAATGGCCCCCCTGCGTTCTTCTTCTTCCCCAGTTTTATATGCTGAGCACAACATCCAGTGGTACGGAATAGCCCTTTGGTCCGTTGGGGTCAGCTGTCCCAGCTGTGTCCCCTCCCAGCTTCTCATGCACCCCCAGCCTTCTTATTGGCAAGCCAGTATGAGAAGCTGAAAAGTCCTTGACTGCTTAGCAAGGACTAAAATATTAGTGTGTTATCAACATTATTCTCATCCTAAATCCAAAGCACGGCACTGTCCCAGCTGGTAGTAAGAAAACGGACTCTCCCCTAGCTGGAGCCAGGAGAGCTGGTTTGGGGGTTGAGCTATGATCTGGTTTCGCTTCTGTGTTACTGGTGCTCTCCCTGCTGCAGGGCTGAACGTTTTGCAGAAGCTGTGAATATCACAGAATCACAGAGTTGGAAGGGACCTCTAGACATCATCCAGTCCCACTCCCCTGCTAAAGCAGGACTGCCCAGAGCACATCACTCAGGACTGCATCCAGGCGGGTCTTGAAAACCTCCAGAGAAGGGGACTCCACCCCCTCCCTGGGCAGCCTGTGCCACTGCTCTGCCACCCCAACTGTAAAGAAGTGTTTCCGTGTATTTGAACGGAACTTCCTATGTTCCAACTTTCACCCATTGCCCCTCGTCCTGTCACTGGGAACCACCGAGAAGAGTCTGGCTCCATCCTCCTTCAACCCACCCTTTAGATATTTGTAAGTAGTAATAAGGTACCATATTTGAATGAACTGATCCTTTTTTACCTTTTTTCCCCTCTGCCTCCTGGGTGATAACCTGTTCCAGTCAGGGGATGAAAAAAAATGCATGCTTTAGTTTGTTTTATGAAACGAACTGAAGGCTTCACCACTTGCTGTTGCTTCGCACCGGTGGAGCGCGTGTCCCCCCGCGTGGCGGGATGCGGCAGGGGTTGTTCCCTGCGCGGGTGCCCCCGTGCCGTCAGGGCAGGGGGACGCTGCTGGGAGCCACGCGCCGGGAAGCACTCCCCCTTCCCTAAGCCTACAGCCAGAAAGATTTATTTTCTTGTAATGCCTATAGGTATCAAGTCGGTTTGACCCTATTGGCAGAGGCCAGCTCAGGCAGTCGAGGAGAATATGGTCTCTAATATTGCACTCCTTAAAAAAGCACAGCCCGCAACAGCCAGAGGGGCGTTGTGGAGGGATCGCTCCTCTCTCCTGTTCCCTTCAAGGAAACAAGCAGCTCTGGGAAAGACGGGGTTCCTTATGCTCTTCATGTCTTATCTTTTACACTCAGGTGAGACTTGAGCTGGAACGCGAAGATGGAGGTGAGCGAGAAAAAGTATATCCGTGCTTTGATGTAAAAACACAGTGCTGAGTCCTCCACCTCTGACGGTCTCAGCTTTGAACTGGAAATCAAATGTGTAGCCCACGTCCAGGGCCCGGGTTGTTTATGATTTGCACTTTACTCGATATCAGCCTTGGAAATGTAAGCGGCACGTGTTATCAGGCAGCGATGCTGGAAACAGGAGCGGGGACTGGGCTGGTTTTCACGTGGCTGGGAGCATGGAGCCGAATCACAGGAAGAATAAGCTACTTACAGCTATACAAAGTAACAATTACGTTTCTCCTTTGGAAAGCAAAAGAAAACATTTTTAATTGTCTGCTGAAACTGCAGTTTTGCCAAGATTAAATGTAGAATTAATACCAGGAAGTAAAGAATTTGCAGAAAATTCAGTGTAACAGAAGTTTGGGCTCTGTCTCGTGAATCTGTAACTGCCCTTTGCTGTTGGGTGTCAGCTGACAGTGATGCCATTCATCGTGTACTCTCTGTATTGCATCAGCTTCTTAAAACGTTCGGTAGTTGTCTGTGCAGTGGTCTTTTACCATGGAAGTGTGGTTCTGAGAGCGACCCTGAGCAAGAGGCTGTGGGGAAGAAAAGAGCTGATTTTCATTCTTAAGTGAATTTTAGGCTGGTAGGAAGGTGTTGGCTTCTCAGATTTGAATTTGGCAGGGCTAATTAAGCGTAGGAACAGGCTGCCCAGGGAAGTGGTGGAGTTGCCATCCCTGGAGGTATTTAAAAGATGGATAGACGTGGTGCTGAGGGACATGGGTTAGTGGTGGCTTTGGCAGGGTTAGGCTGATGGTTGGCCTTGGTGAATTTTAAAGGTCCCTTTCAACCTAGACAATTCAATGATTCTAATTGTTGTTATTCAGCTTAAGCCACGAGCCTAAGAGATTTCACTGAGGAGAAGGGGGCAATTAAATCCTCATCGCTTAACCTGGTGTGCAGTGACCAGGGAGAAGCCAGGTCATGCTCTCTGGTGGTACTGGGCTGATCTGTGTAAGGAACGTGTATCTAATTTAAAGAACATCTTGCGAATCCTCTTGTCAGGTGCAGCTAGGTGGTAGGAAGGGGAAGCTGTGGTTGGGAATGGCTATTCTTTGCTGTTCTTTGCGTTGCGATCTGAAGCTGCTTTTGCTCTTGGGTGTCTTACGAGTGATACATACTTCGGTTCAAAAAGATACGTTTTGGAAACTCAGTGTTGGATCTATGAGAGTAATCCATACGTAGTGTGAAGTGAGGAGAAGCCTTGCAAAATTTTTGGAGGGTCAGTGATGCCTGAAATGGCAGCAAGTGAGATGCTGAGTAAAACACCTTCACCTAGTACGCTCTCTGGACACACTAAATTCAAAGAAAACGTCTCCAGGAGAGGCCATGAGCTGGATCCCTTCCACCATCAAAAGTCATTTGCATGGTTAGTACACATCGCACGTGGCTTCTTAACACCTGGCTTGGGGAACAGCGCTTCCCTGAGGCGGCGGCTTGGGAAATGAAGGAAATGTTTGGATAACTTCAAGTTCAAGGATATTTCTGTCAGACTTTAATGCATCAGTTTATTTGTGTTTATTTTTGGGAAACGGGGGAGAAATGAAGTTTTCTTGTAGGCTTTATCAGAGCATGGAGTGGAATATGTAAAGCAAGATGAAAAACTAAATCGCCTGTTGTTTCCCGAGGTATTTGCAGTCGTGAAGCCTTTCAGTTGGTTCCCCCTCCCCTCCATCTGCAGTGCTGGAGCCTGTGAAACACATCCAGCGCTTTGCACTGATACCTGACTCCCTTATCTCTGCGCTCTTCTGAACCGCATAATGATTTCTAGCCCTGGAAGATCACGCTTTGCTTGTAACAAACTTCTTTCTCATCATTTTGTGAAGTTTTGTGCCAGCCTTGTTCCGAAATTGAAGCAAGTGCCATAGGAAAGCACGGGGGGAAGTTACCATTTTCTGTAGCTTGCAGGCGCAGGACCGCAGCTTGGCAGTCGAGGAGATGCTCTGCTCTGCGGTGGAGTGGGAACGCACCGGTGCTGGGCTCCAGACAGCTCAGTACTCAGCTTCTCTAAGTAGGACATTGTCCTGGTTTGAGGTAAAACAGGACCAAATTTGTTCAGTAAGTTTGCTTCTTAGCTGGGCCTCTTCTAACTGCTGAAATGAACGGCACGTGCAGACAATGTTTGCTCTCAGGGTGGTGAGACCGATGTTCATAGCTGATGCCCAGGCACGGGATGCGGAGAGGCTCCTGCTTATGCTCACTGCTGTAACACCCGAGGGCAGCCAGCTTTGTTACGTGCCCCGTTAGGCAGCGGAAAAGCATAGTGGGGTCCCACCTGTGGGGAGGAGCGGACAGGACGGGTGACCCAAAACTGACCAACGGGGTATTCCATCCCATTGAGGGGTAGGAGGGAGCATCCGTCAGACATGGGGCACCCCAGATGGGACCAACAGATGCTCCCCCCCACCTCTCGGCCTGTGTCGTTGCAGTGGGGGAGCACCTAAACCACGACAGATGTAAACACCACGAAGTCAGGCTTGTGCACCAGTGAGTCTGGTTGTCTGCTGGTTAAATAGAAGCGATTCCAGTTCAAGAGCAGGTTATGTAGTTGGGAAGTAGCAATGTCTCTCCAGTTAAGTGCTTTTCCAAATGAGGGGCTTCTTTAAGAAGGAAAGGAATTAAAGCTGTGACTGATCTGCGGTTTTCATTTTCTGGGATGCCAGTAGCTTGACTTTTCTAATTTCAGTGGGTTTGATATAGCCTTTTCTATCGGCTAAAGAAGGCCAGCCGGCGGTGGGGCTGGCCGGGACGTGATCCCCTCAGGGAAGGGGAGAGGTGGCCCCGGCCCTGGTGTGGGGTGCGACTCCAGCGGACGGGCAGACTGCCCTCCTCGCGTCCCGCTCGCTGAGCAGCGCTGGCGGAGCCGACACCTCTGACAGCCGCCGGCGATCCTTATTCCCAGTGCCCCTTCTATGGGCAGCCTAACCCCCGCGCCCCCGCACGATGTGATATGGATAAAAATGGATTAAAAAAAAGTCTTGATTCCAGGTCTTGCTTCGCAAGACACGAGTGAGTTCAAAAAAACAGCAGTAAGTCAGGAAAAGCTTCACGTTCTTCTGGCTCAGTAAGGTGAGGGTGTCCCTGCAGACCCCACTTCTGACCTCGGCACAGTCACACACATGGTGTCTGCGCAGTGGTCCTCCTTCTGGCTCCTCTTTTATGCATGGCAAGAGACGGTTTCAGTCTCAAGGCATTACTAGTTGAAAAAGGGAAAAAATAATAATAAAAAAAAAAAATATATATATATAGTGGCTACCTGTCAGCTCCAAAGCACCCCAGATGTTAGGGGTTGTATGAGGGGTATGGAGAGGCGGAATGGGCTGTTTTATAAAGACGGGGATGTAAAACGTCAACAGGAATGTGGGGGATAATGTAATGGATTTATGGGTTTCAAATGCCTTCCCCAAACTGCTGTGCAGGCTGTCACTAAAATGGAAAATAGATATAAGGTTGCATAATGTACCTACAAAGTAGTGTTTGATTTAACAGCAGTACTTACCATTTGCATTCAAAGAGGCTGCAATTGCTAAAATCAGAGGGGAAGCTTAAAGTCCTGACGTTTGATGGTGAATATGGTTGTAGAGAGCAAAATTCTCCTCACGGTGGTTGATTAATTCTATATGACAAAAGATATAAGATGAAGTGGTGTGTATACTGGGATCAATTGCTGTGGAAGGAAACATATGAGCGTATTTTTTTGCCTTGACTGGCAAGCTCTCAATCCTGAGACAGTAGAGTTTGCTGCCCTCAGTTTTAAGGTTATGAACACATGAAATCCTGACAACTCAGTTATTCATCAGTGTGAAAGCTTACTCGAATGTATCAAATGTATGGGAAGGCTAAATGGATACATCAGCCGTGATTGGAGCAGAATATTCTTTCTTGTTCATTTATTTATTTAAGAGGATTAAAGAGAGTCTGAACAGCCATCTAGGGTTCCCAAAGGATTTTAGTAGTGGAGGGCAAGAAGGACCATTACAATGAAGTGATGAGATCTTTATCACAATTTGTTCTTGTATTAAGCTTAGGGCCTCATGATCACGCCAGAGTACATTCTTCCAAAGGAATGTCTAAACCCGAAGGGTGATTTATCACATTGCTTGATGGTCCGTTTCACTGTTTAATTACCACATTTTTAACAATATGTACTCTTTTTTCTGCGGGGATTTTTTTTTTAACCTCCAGTTTTTGACTGCGCTTGCTGATGTTTTTACTTAAAAAGGCACAGGACAAAGCCCCCCCTGCCTCCACCGTGCAAAGGGGGAGTAAAATTCCCCAGACTTCTGTGCCTGTCTGCGTTTGCTAAGCTTGGTGTGGAGCTCCAGCCCGCGCCTGGGCACTGGACACGGCGTAGCTGCTGAAGCGGAGGGTGGATGGCTGAATGTTAATTCAGCGTCTGGAGCAGATTGTGAAGCCCTCGCAGAGTTTTGTGCTCTGGTGCATGGCTGACGCTCAGGCCGAGCAGACATATTTCAGATATGCCCGATGAAGCTGTAAAATAATATATTCCGGTATTACAATCTCCTTTTGCTTGTGTGGACACACAGTTGCCCATACATACACCTGAGGGGTATGGAAATCCAAGTGGGTTAAGGGTGGGGCTTTTTTCTTCTCGGACTTGGGGGGTGTTGGTGGATGAGAAGCTCAACATGAGCCGGCAATGTGCACTCACAGCCCAGAAAGCCCCCGGCACCCCGGGCTGCATCCCCAGCAGCGTGGCCAGCAGGGC
>NW_009646501.1:371855-433945 GCF_000708025.1 Charadrius vociferus
AGCTGGGGAGGGACTTTTCACAAGGGCATGGAGTGATAGGACGAGGGGGAATGGCTTCAAACTGGAAGAGGGGAGATTTAGATTATGTATCAGGAAGAAAAGTTTCCCTGTGAGGGCGGTGATCCCCTGGGGCAGGTTGCCCCGAGAAGCTGTGGCTGCCCCATCCCTGGAGGTGTTCAAGGCCAGGTTGGACGGGGCTTGGAGCAACCTGGGCTGGGGGGAGGTGGCCCTGCCCAGGGCAGGGGGGTTGGAATGGGATGACCTTCAAGGTCCCTTGCAACCTAAACTATTCTGTGATTTTTTTCATTATGTTTTTTCCTCTGAAGTAAGATTTGCAGTGGAAAATAACCCTCTGCTTCCTAGTTTAGTTAATACTGTGCTGTGGTCTTTCCCTTCACAATGAAAGTTTTATAAGTCCTCGTATTGTAATAGAAGTTTTACAGTCACAGACGACAGTTAGCAAAGCATTCACGTTTCCCTAGAAAATTGTGTTAAATTAGGCTCTGTGAAGGAGAGAAGAGCTGTGCTTATGCTTTCAATAATATATCTTCATCTTTGTAGTTGTTAACATAGTATTTGCTCAGTGATTTCACGGAGTTAGTATTCTGAACTTTTAAAATGGTTAAAATCCAGAGGGGAGGGTGGGATCAGAGGGGGTGCTTCTGGTTAGTGGGGATGAGAGTGCAGTGGCATAGATTAGATGTCCGCTTAAATAACAAGGAGTGAACTCGCTAACCGTCCCATTTCTTATGCTGATCTGTTCTTATTCTCCGTAGTCTATCACAGCAATTATATATCACTGAACACTTGGAAATTAAACATATAAAGCCTTTTTTGGTAATTTCCAGTAGACTTGAACTTGTACTGCTGACCTGTTTTACGTTTTACGAAGAATTTGGACTCATGTAGCCAAATTTCATGCAGTCGACCAGGGGCTTGGATCACCTGTGCACCTCCTGAGTAAATCATTCCGGGGCAACTGGGTCGGTGCTGGGCTCAGTCCTGTTCTGGTAGGAATGTGGCTGTTCTTTTGCCTTCTGAGTTCCTGTGCCGTCTGACTTTGACTACTTCACATTTACGGCTGCTGTTGCTTTGGTTTGAGAACCATTTCATTAATTCAGTGAAGGAGTTTCCAAGGAAGATTTAGGATTTATTAATGTGTATTTCTTGTTTTTTCTGTATTTTAGCCTGCACCGGTGTGTGCTGTGATTAGAAGCGCTTGAACTTTTCCTTGGGACCATCAAGTTGCCCTGGAGCCGATATGTAAACTTCACGTTACATATGCAAACTCAGGGCAGCCATTCCAGTTTGCAGAGGAAAGACAACTTTCCACTTATGACAACTGCCTGCTGTGCAGGAGATAACCAGAGAGCTGGTTAAAATACATAGAGTTTCAGTCTTGTGAGAAATTTCCTCATCTTTGTATTTGCATTTATTCTGCAGCGGAGTAAAACCAAATATTTTCAATATTTTCAATCAGAGTGAAATTCTTAAATATATTTTTGAGTATTTTCTCGTTTGGTTTTTTGTCTAGGTTTTTAAACATTTAAATTAATATTATTGTTTCTTTTTTTTAGAATACAGAAGTGTTATATGACGTGGCTTGTTAAAATAGATTATTTTAAAATAATTTAGAACAGCTGCTTTCTGGTGATTGAGTCATCTCATTTTCTAGATTAGAATCTCTTGTTTGTTTTGTAATGAAATGGTTTGACACTTGGAACAAGAAATTAAGATAAATAGCACACAACTAGAAGAGCAGGTGTTTTTTTCAGCATCCTTCTTATTCTAGGAAAGTGCCGTATTTCTTCTCCAGACATGTTTCTGTGCATTTATAAATTACTCCAGAGTTGGAAATTTCCATTTTCTTCTTGACAGTCTTTCAGTGTCTGGTTCCCTGAAATTTCTCTTGCTTCAGTACTTTTAGTTTAAATCAAATAAGAAGAGTGGCAACTTCTCAGTGTCGTACCTGAAAACCCACATATAAGTGATGTATTACAGCATCGTTTCTTTCTATAGGAGAAATCCCCTGAAACAGTGACATTGCATACACGTAAATGCAGACAGTGTAGCACTTTTGGGAGATTCCAGTGAGGGAATTCCAGCAGCTCCAGTAAATGGAGATGATCCTGGCTGTGAGGGATGTTGCCAAGGTGGATGGGGAGCGAGTGGCTGGAGCAGCGGGGCTGTGTGCGGGGCCGGGGGAGCCACCAGCCGCACACCGGGACACGCTGCTGGCAGGAGCCGCTGGCACCGGGGCTGGAGCGGCAGCAGCTTTAGCTCTACGGGGAGAGACAGAGAGGAATAGGCTGAGACGGAGCTCTTGTGTTAATCCACACTTGGGGTAACGCTACTATCTAAGAAACAGCACATATCTCACTTGGAGGAGAAAAACTATTCTTTTTTTTCTGTGCTGGAAGAGACTTTGCCTCCTTTTCTAACTCGAGTGCTGTTTGCGGGGTGACTCCATCTGTGTCACCTGTGGTTTTGCTGCTTAACCATCAGCACTCGGCAATCGCAGAAATCCACAGAATCCCTCAACCACAAAGTGTTTGTGTAGAGGAGTGTAATAGCCCTCATTTTATACATGGCAAAATGGAGACTGGGAGAATGTCAGCTTATCGTGGTCGTGCCGAAAGCCGTGAGCAGAGGCGGGCACGCAGCCCGTGGGCTCTCCCGGCAGCGCCTGTACTTTCCTCACCACTACAGTCATTCAGAGCTCTGCTTGTGGGAAGCAGAGAAGAGCCCGAGACCAACTCTGATGCGAACAATAAGTCAGTACCTGGCTGTATCTGCTCACACAGTTTTGCTCACCGGTCCCTTCAATATTTCTGCTTACGGACTGGGTGAAACTGGACCACATGCAGGATTTCGTGCTGTTGTTTTCCTCTTCTCTGTGTTGCGTCCAGGTACTGTTCATGCATTAAAGTTAAATGTCAGGTTTTGAGGACAAGGGTTGCTTTCTTTGAATGTCTGCACATCACCTGGTTTAACAGGGAATCTATTGGGATAGAGAGTCTACTGCAGTAACAATAATCTCACGATTTGGCTATGCCACAAATCTCTCTTTACTGTAGTTTATATATCCTAGAAAAAGTTTTGGGAAATACTGAAGTGTGATTTGAGTGAGCAGTCTTTCTGAAAATTGACCCACACTGCGATCTCAAATCGTGGACAAACTCTCTCTCAAGTATAGTTTTCTCCTTCCCTGGTTCTTGTGAGTTGAACCCAGATTGCGCTAATGTCCCTTGCACTCATATTTTCTGCTAAGTTCAACAGGAAAAAGAAAGACTGGTGGTTTGCTTTTTTTTTTAAACCAGGGACTTTTTTTTCTCTTTTCTAGCTCTATTTGCCTTAAGGGGATAGTGTTTTTTAAATGAAGAAAAGTAACTCTTTTTTGTAGCAATTTTAGAACTGGTGAAGATAGCTGAATATATTTATTTATATGAAGATTAAGGACAAGTGCCTCTTCCACTTGTATTTCTAGCCTTCTGTAGAATGTGCTTGAAAATACATATCCCTGATTTTGCATAGGCTACAGCCTGGGCAGCCTGTGAATGTGGTTTTCAGTGGCCCAGCAGTTAGGCAATTCCCTTTCTTTTTACCCAACTCCTATTTTGCTGATTTCCCCCTTTGGAATTTTGTAGAATTGCTATTTCTCTAGAAATTGATTTGCAAATAGAGCAGACAGATTGCATTGGTTCATTCCTACGGAACAGATCAGATATGCTTTTCTTTCTAGATTTGGCTCTGACGTTGCCTGGGTCATGTCTCTTTAAATTAAGGTTTTCGATGCTCACTCTAACTCTGATGGTGTTTTTACACAGAGTACCTTGATGCAACTGTCAAAATATTGGCCCGTGCCATGGTCCCCACCTTACCTAAGGAAGAGGGGCGCGTGTCAAGATTTCTCCTCCCTGCATTTCATTTTTTTTGTTTGTTTGTTTGTTTCGATGACCGTTGTGCTAAGTTCTCTCTCTTTCTGAGGTTTCTGGCAAGTAATAAAAAATTTAAAACCAGGTTGTAAATCCTGGAAAAAATTAGTAGGTTTTCAATGAAATCCCCTGCAAGATGTTGAATTAGAATTCCTTTGAGAGTTCTGCTTTTGTTATTTCTTGCTGCTCTGTGGGCCTGGTGTAATTCACGGCCCTTTTCTGTTACGCTGCCTCGTCTTGGGTGTCAGCTCGGTCTAAATTGTTCTTCTCTGTCCAAATAATTGGATTCACATGCTCGCACCCTTCTCTGCTGTCAGTAGCATCAGTCTCTGCCTCTTAGTTATCCTGTTATTATTAAAGCCCCCCTTTTTGAACATCGTATATTTATTTTTCCTCAAAATGCAACATTTTCCTCCTGTCATAAAGCAAGCGACTTAAAAATTTTCAAAGGCTCTTCCAGCAAAGCTGGGAATTAGATTCTTGTGGAGTCCTTCATAAAAAATTGAAAACTTCATGTATTAACATACATTGATTTATTCATAGTGTTTCATTACAAATAAGCGAGGATCTCATAATATCAGGAAAGGTTAGGAGAGCAGTGGAGCACGTTATATTATATTGACAGCTCAGTTGAAATTGAGCTGCCTCTGGATTGAATTTGGAACACAGGCAAGGAATTGGCTGGTAAATAAGTCATGAGTTGTACTTGCGAGTGTCTGTATATCAACAGGGTTGCCATGGGTGAGCCTAATGGAGCTCCAGCTGAATTTCAAAGGTGTGCTTTCAGCTTGCATTCCTCTAAAGGTGCGTTAGCACCAGCAGCGGGCTCTATTCATGAACGGCTCTCCAGGTCTGGAACCCCGCTGACTTATTCTCTGAGGCGAAAGGCAGGCAGGGCACCAGGTGTAAACCTGCCAGCGGAGGCCAGGAACAGGGGGAGGGAGAGCGTAGCAGAAGCTGGCTTACAGGCTCAGGGAAGAGAAGGGTTTTTGTATAAAGACTCGATGATATTTATTTCATTTAAACATGCCGTTTCATTTCAACATTTCATTTCATTTCCTCTTTAGCACGGGAAAAGACTTCCAAACCCGTTGTTATCAGCAAAAGGCTCCCGTTGTTTTCAGCGGCCTTTTGAGAAGACCGTTTGCCAGAAGGGAAAAATAACCTGATGGAAAATGTATCCGTGTTTGCACCAGAAGTTTTGATGTGCTGGGGGGGAATTGTGTGGGAAATTCTCATGAAAATTCTGCGCTCTGGTTTGGCTGAAGAAGTTCTGAAACTCAGACTAAAAAGCAATTGTTTGTGTCTTTTGTTGTAAATCAGTGCAGGCGGAAGTTTTAGTGGAGAGAAGAAATTAGGTTTTTTCCTAAGTAAAGCGTTGGAAAAATTGTCATGTTTGTTTGCCAGCATCCAACTACAGAACCACTCACTAGAAATACTGAAATGATACCTGTCCTTGTGTTTTCGATGTCTAGTCTCAAGAGATGGCAAAGTGGGGGAGCAGAGAACGGCCGGGTGCAGAAGGCCCCTTATCACCTTACGTCCCTTGTTCTTCATTTGCAGATTACGTACAAGGCCGTTGGGTCTCTGGATCCCAGTGCTGACCTGTCCAGCCAACGAGGGAAAGTCTTCAAGCTGAGGAACGAAACACATCACCTCTTTGTAGGGTTATACCCGGGGACTACGTATTCGTTCACCATCAAAGCCAGCACAGTGAAGGGCTTTGGGCCACCCATCACAACGCGGATCGCAACAAAGATCTCAGGTACTGCCTTGGAGAAGAAGAAAAAAGAACTTTATAGGGCTTTGTTCTTTAGAGCTGCAGCTGATGCATGAAACAATAAAAAGGTATTCAATTTAGTGTCTCCACAGGTTTCATGGGGCAGATTTTTAAAGCGGCCACAATCCAGTATCTGTGTGTGTTTGGGTTACAAATGCACTGTTTAATTTGCGGATTTCTCGAATATCCATTAATATCTTTCTGGAGCATTTTAAATGAGAACCTTCATTAGTTCTACAGATGAACTATCCCTGTATTAATTGTTAGCATTATCTGTGTGGCTGGGAAGCTCCTTCAACATGGCTTTTATTTTCAGATTGCACCAAAATGGATGTAATGAACTAATTTAATTAATAGTGCAAGGAGGCTAAAAATAACGGAGGAAAGCTGGTTTTATGTTTTCTTTCTGAGTAAGAGCAGAGGGAGGGCTGAAGGTAGGCAGACGAGTATATGAAAGGCACTAAAATCAGGAGGCATTGCAAAGAGAAGGTGCACGTGTCTCTAGAATAAAAAGGAAACTGAGGCTAACTATCAGGAAAAAGATGGATAAAGGCATGCTAGAGGTGTTATTGGGCAGACATATGTAGAATTTAATTTTGATGTTTAATTGAGAGCACTAAAATAGGTTTTCTAACACAGTTTAAAACTGTAATTTTTTGGAATACCTTAACTGTTTTTTCAGAAAACCCAAAATAAACATTTGAGAGGTTCAGGACACTTGTAACGCTTGAAATTGTGGCTGGGTGCTGTAGAAAAGAGTGCACAACAGTGCATATTTTCCATTGCCCTGTTTTAAGATTGGTTAATAAAAGCAAGTTGTTAGCAGTAAGTGACAGTGTAAATTTTAAGGCAATAAAATGTGTCCATTCCCTCCACTAACCATCAGCAGGGTGTGAGCCCTTACCATTTAGTGCAAAAGCCCGTCCGTGTCTCAGCCGCTTGAAGTAAAGCCATTAACTGTCGTAACAGCTCCCACGGACTGTTAGGGTTTGCGTGGCCCCGTTGGGAAGGGAAGGCACAGCATGCCCTCGATTCACTTGTGACCAAAGACATAAAATAGCACAGTAATGGTAGTGCTTTTTCCCTCTGATCCAGTTTCTTTGCATTTTATTATTCAGTGAGTGCTCAAATTGTGTTAGAAGCCTGCATGGTTATTAACTGTATGCACACTGAGCTTGGTTTATCATCTTCTTTTTTTCCATCTTCCAAACACCTGGTTCGCAATAGGTGGGCACAGACGCCATGCAGGCATTAGGGTAGTCTCTGACATTAGATTATCTCATTGCACGGTCAGTCCTATGCATGTAATTTGGAAATTACTGTTAAACTTGCTCTAAGAAGCAGTGCCAAGGTTAGTAGGGAGAACAAAGATTTTTGCGTTGACAGGAATGTCCTTGTAAGACTGTATAGATTTTAAAATGAAAAGGCATCTGTGCTGTAGGCAAGTGTGTGTATATGTGTTTATGTGGGTGGACACATTTGTTTATTTCTTAATCACAATTAAATGGCAGAATTCCTGAGGACTTCTCTTTGGACAGAACAGGGATCTTGCAAAATAGGCATTAAATTGATGAGCAGTACTTGCTATTTTAGAGACATCACTGCCAATTCTGGTTTTATTGAAGGTACTACACGACTGTTCCATCTTGACTACACAAGAAAACTGCTGTATCTTATTTCAGTGTCTTGTGACTAATACAGACTGTGATTGCTGAATTATTCTTTACCATTGGCTGCCTTAAAGCAGGATGATGGAGCCTGCAAAGGCAGAGCCCAGCCCATTTCTGGTGTCCAACCAGGCCTTGCAACCTCTCGGTCGTACCTATTGTGGTTTAGGCCAAATTGGCTACTGGGGACCTGGAGGACCCCAGATGGGACCGACAGATGCTCCCCTCTAGCCCTCTACAAAGAGAAGGGCAGAGGAGGAAAAAGAGACTTATAAGTTTAGAAGGAACTAAACTACTTTAATGAAATATTAATAATAAAATAAAAAAGAAATAATGAAATATGTACAAAACCGTATCAAGCTCCTGAGATGACAGTCACGACACCGGCTGGCACAGGGGCAGTCCCAGGCTGGACTCGGTGATGGATGGGAACTGGATTCCGGATCTGCATTCAGGATGGGGATCGCAGACGGACAGAGTCCTCCTCAGACGTCGGCCATTGAAGGAAAGAGAGCTGACCTTTCGATCCCTCAGCCTTTATACTGAGCATGAGGCAGATGGGATGGAATACCCTCGTTGGTCAGTTTGGGGTCACCTGTCCTGTCTGCTCCTCCCCACAGGTGGGACCCCACTGCGCTTTTCCGCTTCCGACCCTCCAACGGGGCAAATAACAAAGTTGGTGGGCATTGGGTGTTATAGCAATAAGTATAAGCAAGGTCCTCTCTGCATCCCATGGCTGGGCATCAGCTATAAACATGGGTCTTATCACTCTGAGAGAGTGAACAGTGTCTGCACAATATGCTGTTCATTTCAGTAGTTAGAGGCCCAGCTAAGAAGCGAAGTTACTGACCAAAATTGGTTCCGTTTTACCTCAAACCAGGACCGTACTGCGTCATGCTCTAACACCATCTCCTCTGGCCACGGCAGATGCTGAACAATTCTTGCTGCGGCACCTCCAGCAACTACAGTCATCTCTGGTATAGAAGCCCGCTGGTGATGTGCAGCTTCTTTAAACAACTCGCACTGCTTCCCCCTGATGCAGAGCACCTTTTTGCTCATTAAGGAATTGCCATTCCTTCTGAAGTCATTGCCAGCTTATTGACAGGGAAGTCAGTGGCTGAGGTGATAATAGCAACCACCGTTCTTGACAGTTTTCGGGCATTTAGATAAAACTCCTGATTGTAAACAGGATTACAGTGGAAATCACTGTGAGAGGATTAAATATGGGATCCCCCACAATGCAACTTGCCCTTGTGAGTTACAGGTGAACTACTTGTGTGAATTCTTCTCTTTGCTTTATACTTTAAAGATATTTTAACAGAACTTGCATCTTTGGAATAAATTTGGTGCTTCTCTGATCTCGTGATCTCTTCAGTTCTCCCCCAGTAAAAATTGTCCCAAACAGACGTCTGCATTGGGGAAGGAGGAAGTAATGTAATAAGTAAAATAGGTTTCCTCAGGAAAGCCATCCTACTTTCACAAAATGATCCTAATAAAAGATAAAAATGCAGAAATAGAAACTAGACTCTGGCTAAATGTGACTATTAAGTGGTTTTCCGTATCGCTTTGGGGAATGTGTCAGCACAGCGATGGGGATGCGAAGGCTGGGTGCTGCCCGAGCATGCCGTTGGAAGCCGTGCCGCTGCCTCTAGATTCAACATCACTGAGGTGCTGGGGTAAAATATCATGGGTTTGAGTGCTAAAATAACCTGGCTCGCTTGTGCTCCTCTCTTTTCGTTTTTCGTGCTTTATAACACACCTTAATCAAGGAGACATGGCTTAAGTCTATGTATTAAAAACCATAAGATGTGGGAGTTCTAATCCGATGACCAGAACAGTAAACAGGAGCTCAGTTTCCTCGGCGCTGTTCTCAGCTCTGCCACTGATTTACTATCCTAAGCGGTCTTTTATAATGCCCATGAAGTTCTCTTTCTTCACTTTTAAAATTGAAGGAATGATCCCATCTCAGAGGATTACTAAGTCTTAAGAAATCAAGACAGCATTTTCAAAGCCAACTTGAAGATTTGGGTGTCTGATTCCTGTTTAATTTTAATAAGAAAAGAGTGTACAAATATTTAAGCAATTTTGACAATTTCGGTCACAACATTGGGAAGTATTTTGATGTTTCATTGGAGAAATGTTAAATGGTCTCCAAGAGATGTTAATATTACGTTGCCATCACTACCAAAGGCAGGAACTGGTATATAACTAACATGTTGCTCTTTGTTCTGCTGTAGCACCGTCGATGCCGGAATACGACACGGACTCCCCCCTGAACGAGACTGACACCACCATCACTGTTATGCTGAAGCCCGCGCAGTCCCGGGGAGCACCTGTCAGGTTGGCTTTTTGTCTTCTTTTTTCACAGTTCTCCTCTCCTTCCTCCCCAGGCTTCACTCACTCACGCCTCTCTCATTCTCGTCTGATAACGCAGCTGCTGAAAGCGAATGCTGACTAAAAGGCCAACTCTGCTGTTGATTCTGCCTTTCAGTCTCCTTTTATAAACGCCTCAACCTACTTGCCTCCCGCTGTTAACCTCCGGGAAGGATTACTGATAGCATTGCACGGGGTTATTACCCTTTCAGCATCGCTTCAGATGCCTCTGCAGCAGCGGCGTTTCAGTACGTGCAGCTGTGTACTGCGACGTTGGGAGTTCAGCATCGCCCCGCAAAGGTGGAGGAGCCGTCCGGCCTCCCTCTCCTGCCCTCTCATCCGTGGTGGACAAGGCCTTTTTTGTAGCCATCCTAGGAATGTCCGAACTATCTTTAATGCTTACACTTGCGTTTGTTCAGGTTCTGGATCTAACTGCACTCCTCACATCTGCATGTTGCAATCCAGCTGTTGCTCCTGGGCTGGTTGCAGAGTGAAGTAGCCATCTAGTTCAGAAAAGATGAACTCAGGTTTAAGTGAGGCTTTTCCAGCTGCAGGCAAGCGGTTTCCACTGGCAGAGTCGAGGATTTAGGAGCAGGGAGCTGCACAGGCACCTGGGGAACAGAGCTTGCAGAACACATTTCTTGCTGTCCCTGAGCTGGGTCCCGTTCTTACTGATGAGTTGCAGAAATGGGACACTCGACTGCGGATCGCTCCCTGACTGTGGGAACACAGCTTTACAGAGCTCTCTGCTTCATCGCTCTCTTCCGTCTAGGTGAATTTGTATGTGGTGAAAGGCACCAGCACAGACGACCAAACTTCCCTTCTGAGCCGGCACTGCCTTATCTGTCGCTGGCAGAAGCGCCAGTGCCAGCTGTGGGCGTTCATCCTGCCGGTCTCCTCAGCCCAGAGCAGGAATTAGAATCGCTTATGATCAAAATACAGGGTACTGCTTTGCAGGGGTGTCCGGCAGCCGTTACCTCCCCGTGGGCTCTTCAGGCTTTTACCTCCAGTTTTCACAAGAGACTTCTGCAATTTTTCCTATGGGTGGTATTTTAAAAACCCGTAGTCGCTCCTTTCAGAAGTGACTTGTGTTTCTGCGCCCCGCTGGCAGGATCTCGGTGCTTTTCAAGGATTTCCCACTAAGTATTCACCACCAAATTGCTCAGATGTAACCTACTTGATTTCATGAAATCAATTATATCAGTTGGCGGTCCACTCCATGTCACAGCTTTCCCCCAAATTGCATTGATACTTTCAAGCAAAAAAATCTGCTCTTTAAGACTTAGCATCATCCCTTTTCTAGTTTTTCTGAGTAATGTATTTTAAAGTTTCCCTTTCAATCTCTGGTACTCCATATGAGGGAATTTAGGAGCCTATTTTCTGAGTCCTTTAGGGATGTTTTTCTGCTGGAAAAGAGCAGTAAAATCACACAGCTCTGTTTTGTTTTATTTCTTTATATGGGGGAACATTCCTGTATCTCATTTTACCACCTGCTGTCTTAAGAGTGTTGCTATTTTGTCTTTTTATTGAAAAGTCTTGTGATTTTTCTCGAAGACAATTTACTATACTTTAACTGCATTCAGTGAATAATGTCTTTTCCAGCAAATTGCATCTGTTATAAAAATTTGGTAGAGATTTTTATAAATTTTCACTCTGATTTCTTTAATTACATTGTAGCCTATTATACACACATTTGCAGAGAGTGCAATATTTACATGCCCCATCTAAGCAATAAGATTACTTCCATAATGTGCCCATTTCATTGACTTAGACGTGTGTATGAAAACCAGAATGGACAAGCACTGGAGGGGGAAGGGCGGGGGGGGGCAGGGCGAGGAGGTCTTGGGGAGAATTTTAGCTTTTTATTCACCACGACAGCCTCAGAATGTGTGAATGCCTTTCCCTGTATAACCGTATAGACTGTTCTTAGTCTAGCCTCAACAAATCTGGTTGCTTCAACCTTAGATTTTCCCAACCTCTTCCCTTTTCTTTCAGTCTGTTCTGCACACTCTCCAATTTGTGTCAATTCTCCCCAAAAAAAAACATATCCAAAAGCAGGTAGCGCTCCCTCGGAAGCCTCAACAGCACCCGGGGGATTAGGAGGATAGCATACTGTGAACTGCTTGTGACACTCTTAACACACAAGAATGAGGTATTTCTTCCCCCTCAGCGTTCTTTTCGTATTCAAGCTGAGATCCAATATATCCTCTTTGTTGTTGTCTGGTTAGTTTTTCTACCTTTTGTTTGTGTGTGTTTTATTTGTCCTTCAAAAGTACAGTATTTTCCATTTATCTCTATTAAATATGATAAAATTGGTTTTCAGAATGTTTTAAAATTCTGATACAAACTTAAATGAATTAGAGCCCCTCTTAGGCTGATGCCATCCTCTATTCAGTTACCCAAGGCGTTAGTGAAAACACAGATTCGAGACAAATGCCTGCGAAACCTCCATGAGCAGCAGCGAGCTGGTGCGGAGCTCCCTGGAGGGGATCCTGCATGATCACAGAACCATAGAATGGTTTGGGTTGGAAGGGACCTTGAAGGTCATCTCATTCCAACCCCCCTGCCCTGGGCAGGGACACCTCCCACCAGCCCAGGTTGCTCCAAGCCCCGTCCAACCTGGCCTTGAACACCTCCAGGGATGGGGCAGCCACAGCTTCTCGGGGCAACCTGCCCCAGGGGATCACCACCCTCAGAGTAAAGAATTTCTTCCTCATATCTCATCTAAATCTCTCCTCTTCCAGTTTGAAGCCATTCCCCCTTGTCCTATCACTCCATGCCCTTGTAAAAAGTCCCTCCCCAGCTCTCCTGGAGCCCCTTTAGGCACTGGAAAGGACTCTGAGGTCTCCCCGGAGCCTTCTCTTCTCCAGGCTGAACCCCCCCAACTCTCCCAGCCTGTCCTCCCAGCAGAGGGGCTCCAGCCCTCCCAGCATCTTTGTGGCCTCCTCTGGACCCGCACCAACAGCTCTGTGTCCTTCTGATGTTGGGGTCCCCAGAGCTGGAGACAGTACTCCAGGTGGGGTCTCAGCATGCTTATAGGGATGCCTCTTCTCCTGCCCTCCCTTGTAGACATGACTATGCTTTCCTAGATCCCTTCCATTTTGCGTGCTGACCTTTTGTATCCCAGCCTGCCTGAGATGATTCTGAAAAGGTACTTGAAAGTAGTCTGAAATAGATTTTCCTCGCACCTTCTTATAAAACCTCTGATGCTGAAATCTTTCACGATGCAGGAATAGGTTGACCCCTCATCTCTTCAACCTGATGGTTCTCCAGGCAGCCAGTTTCTGCTCTGTAGTGCCCTGGGTTTTATTTATAGTCCTTCCAAACTGTGAAGCTGAAAAAAAAAACCCCTGACTATACAGTAAACATTCTTAATATTTCCTCTTATATACTGGGGATGGTGAGTTGGAGTACGTGTGGAGGTGCGATTATGAACTAGTATCTGTACTTAAGATTGTTATGTGACTTCGTGTTATTTCATTCTGCTGTAGGCTGAGCAGCGTACAGATGGAGTATGGTCCGCAAGATCATTTTTAGAGTAATATTGTAGAATATTTCAAATAAGATTCATTGTATTTCCGTTCATCTGGAATGCAGGTACACCAAATCCAAAGTCACTTTCAACATTAAGACATTTCTGATGTTCCCCAGTGCTCGTGATAAATAACTTAAATGAGGTTGTTTATAAAACTAACGATCGTGAACTCGGCTTTGTTAACGATCTATAGATAACAGTGAAGACACTTTCATATGAACTAATAGAAATAATATAAACTTAGATACTCTTTCATCTATTTTGTCCTGGTGCCAAAAGAAAGGTGAAACATTAGCAGGCATAAATATTCTCCCTTGTGGCACAGGCATTTCGTTCTTGCCTTTATTTTCCATGGTATAACCTGCAGAGCTTGACTCCACGTTGCCCTTTAAAAATAACTTTTAGGTGTTCTTATATCAGTCTAAAGCCCATGAATGGTGCTGTGATTGATTTGCTGAAGAGTGACATTCATCTATAATAGATTCAGAAGAGGAAAGAAGAATGCAAGTGTTCCCAATCTTTCCTCCTCAACTCTTTCCTGAAAATCTCCAGTGTGATTTTGAGGGTAATTCTGCCTTTGAATCTGTTATTGCAGGAGGGCTGAGTCAGTCCTTCATAGATTATTCACATATGACATCTTTAGACCTCTATTTGAGAATTTATATCTCATTCACTGCTTGAAAATACCACTGTGAAGGATTTTATCTACATGGCATGTCCACTGGGCTGTTTTTTGCGTGCTAGGTACTTGAAAGTCCATCTGGTTTATTAACATGCGGTTGGTTCTATTGGTCTACCTATACTACTATTAGGGAGAAAATCAAATTTCCAGAGCATGTATTAGTTTTGAGGTTTCAGAGTTTAAATAAATGTTCCCCTTAGGTGTGATTGCCTTGTAGATAACGCTGCTCTGTGTATGGAAGCTGTAGGACACTGTAGAAGGTTGTCAAAGAAGAGTCTGCAATTATTTTGAGGGGTTTCAGACAGTGGAGAACTTTTCTGTTGGATAAGGGTAGATTTAACGTCTCTCTCTTCCTTCAGTTCTCTCTGAGGTGTATCAGTAAATCTGCATCTGCGATGTTCTTTTGCGAGTCCGCCGGCACACACGTACAGGACGGTCTTAGGTGCCTGACCCCATACCGGGCTAAAGAACAGTAGTATTAGAACAAAGGTGTTCAATCTTTGCACTTGCCTTTATGCATATATATGGGGTTTTTTTTTTTTGGGGGGGGGGAGGTATATATATTTTATATATATATATGCACAGTGTAAGTAGCATGTGTAAGTGATTCTGGAGAAATATTCAGGGAAGAGTCATCTATTGTGTATGCATGCGGTGGTCAGATACTTGTAATCGCTTTGATGGTGAGGAAGGATGGGTTAGTTTATTCATATACATCTTAAAGGAAATAAGTAAATCTAAATAGGACAACAGTAGTTTAAATATTTAAAATTTATTTAGAAGTACTGAGCAAAGGTGAAACAAATATTTTCATATCAACAGCCAGCCAGTAGGAGAAATTAATTTATGTGGACCAAGCCCCTGTTACTCTTGAGTATTATCATCTGATTCTTGGTCTCCCAAGCATGCAATAAAGGAAATATTTTTGGTCTACGTGATACTAAACAAATTAAGATGAAACAGTTGTAGCGGTATTTAACAGCACACTTAAGAACAGTGGTTTTTTCAGGTTTTATGCTTAAGCTATTCTCCAAGTGAACAATCCCGTGCGATGTGTGTGTGTACTTAGGTATTCCTACATATAGTAACAAATGGAAATTTCCCGTGATGAAGGGGAGTGGTATTGCATCCATTTTACGCTGGAGAACTGAGATTTTGGCTAGAAAAAACTTTCCTTCCGTTTCAGTCTGCAACAAAAGAGAAATTAAGAATCTTTGGAGCCATAGGTTATAACTTTAATCTCTAGATAATTCTTTCTTTTCTGTGTTTTCAGGCGTCACCTGTTCATCCTGAGCTTACCTTTCCCCTATCCCTCCCAGTAGCACCCTCATTTTGATTTTGGTTTTAACACACAGTAGTTCTTTCCGTCCCTATGAACGCGGGGCTTGCAAGCCTAGTGACCTTGGTTCTGTGGTGGAGGAGGAACGAGACAAGCTTATAAACTTGCAAAATTTGCTGGGGTTTTTGTTTGTTTTACAGCTGGCGGCTTTGGTGTCTGGATCTCCATAGCGATAGCGATGCTCTTCAGCTCGCTGCTTTGCAACTTCTTAGTGGAGTCACATGAGCTCGCCTCAGGCATTTATGTTGATAATTAATTCATTAATGCCAAGAAAGGGTGGCAATTTCGTGTTCTTAAAACTCCCACGCAGCGTACCTTGTGCTTGAAAATAAAGGCTGGAGTCAGGGATCAGTGAAACAATAAAAAAAGGTTCTAATGTTGAAAGCCCCGGGGAGCATAACAAATTATCATGCCCTTGGTAATTCTGAAAGTTCAGTTGCCTTGATGGGCATGTTATAAATACCTGGGAAATAAAACTCCTGGCCCGCTTTTTCTAAACTCATATTCAAATGTATGCGTCACGTGACTCGGTTGATTGAATACAGGGCAAACAGTCATCACATTAGATCTTTTAATTTTGTAGTATCTAATGAGGAATGAGATTATCAATCTAGGCTTCTGATATTATAAGCCTAATTATCTGTATTAATTAACATCTCCTATAATATACCTCAGGGATATTGTTCTGAAATCAGTCAAGCTGGGTTTCTCCTGCATGGCATTCTGCCTTTAATTTAGGCAAGAGTTTGAGGGTAAATGAGCAAGTTTCTTTCCTCTTAAAGATAAAACAGATCTGCTTTTTCCTTAACTATCTGTGAATGTGAGAGAGAGAATGAAAACGAGAATTTGGGTGGAATCACGGCAGCTGCGTAGGTCAGCATGATGCTTGTTGTACCAAAAAGGAACAAAATAAAGTTGCACAATTATAATAAGCGTTTCCAGGCTTGACCTCATCAGCGTGTCTAAACCCTGGTGAGCTGACCAGAGCACTGCAAGCCTGAGCACACATTTCCATTTCAGCTGGAGCCATTGAGAGGTGGGTTTAGATCACACATGGTGACTTCAGTGGTGCTTGAAGTTGTCCCAGATCTTAGAAATGCTTTGCCTGCTGTATCAGGAGAGGAGCATAATGGAGATGTATAGGGATGCTCCAAGATGCAAAGCGACAACCGTAAGTATCAGGAAGGAATATTTAGTCTTTTGTGTAGCGTGACATAATTAGTTGAATTGATGTTTCAAGGTTTTTTTAGTTCCTCCTGAAGAGTCAGGTGGAAAAAGTGAGGATAAGGGGCATTTTGTCTCAATCTGGTACAGGAAATGCGTTTTCTTACTGGATCAGCATATTGTTCATCTGAGAATAGTGTCCCTTAAAAGGTCATAAAACTGCCTCTGCCCATTTATCAGCCACGAGGAACTTAGCTGTTCTCTGAGCCTGGGTGACCTGCTGTGTCTTACTAACGGTTCCACAGAGAGCTTTGGCAGTAGACAGAAATGGGAGAGGAAAGCCATAAAACTTGCATATATTTTAATGATAATATTTTAACAATCAAATTACACGTAGACACAATTCTTTTGTGTCAAGCAGCATTTTATTAGCTCTACAGTGAAGTTTTTGCTAACACTTTTTAGTTTTACGAAGGCCTGAGGATACTGAGAGTGGGGGAATGAATGTTTTTGCATAGATCTTTTATGCTGTCCACGTAAACTGTCAGATTAAATTCCAGCAATCAAAAGGTTAATGAAGTCTGAACTTTAAGCTGAGAATTACAAATTGATGGCCATTTTCTCACATCAAGCTGTCAACCGGTAGAAAATACCCATGGCTGCCAGGTTGAAGGTCTCTTTTTCCAAGACATTTCTTGACTTCGCAGCTCCCAGAGCCCATATGCCCCTTCCTCGTTATCACAGAACAAAAAGATGATAGCAAACCACGTAAAAGATTTTAAAAAACAGAAACTCTGAATTTCTTGAGGCGTGCTGTGCTGCCCAGCCTCCTTGTGCCCGGGAGAGCCCGTGGATGAGACCTTCGGTGGGATGAATTGAGTCTGACCACAGCTACTGAGGGTCGGAGCAGCCCACGGGAAGGAGCTTGGCTCTTTGTGTGGACTGCAGAGGATGCTTTACCTAATTGAAGCAGCTCCTTGAGGTACTTAAAATGAGATGGGATGAGTCTGGGTGCCAGTCCCCGGCAAATGTCCTCCCCGAGAAGCAGAGCATGAGCTTTATCCAGCCGGCAGCCCCTCTACCAGGAGGGAGGATGATGAGTTCAGAGGGGAAACGGGCTCTTTCCCGTTGCCTGGGGCAGGCAATGGTTACGCTAGCAGGTGCCCCTCAATGCGTCTATAATAACAGAAAAACGCAATAAAAGGGGAGATGAGTAAGCTCTGCTTTGCTGTTGCAGACTAAGGCATTTCAGGATTTAATTATACTACAGGTATATAAATTCCGGAAACATGTTAATGCTCCCGTGATTAAAATTATAGAGGGCCTAATTGAAAAAGCATAAACCGAATTGAAGAATTCCTAATTATAGTTTGCTTTGAGGTGTTAATTTCCTCCATAATGAATGCATAATTTCTTGGAACTAGAAAAGGGGGTTGCTGCACAAGTGCGTGGGCTGCAGATGGAATGAAGGGATTATCATAAATGCAGCCAGACAATTCGGAAGAATAAACCTCTGCAGCCATGATGCTTTTTTGCCTCTCTATAATTTCAGTTCTCCTTGCACAGCGCTTTTCCAAAGCAAAAGGCAGAGCCTAGGAGATGCTGAGGGATTTGCTTACTGTGCAAAAGGAAGGGGAAATAGGACTGGTTTAATTAAAAGTAGTCATGGTGCAAAAGAGGAGGGTGAGGAGAGAGGCAGAGCGCGCCGCATTTTTGGTGGAAAGGTCGAACAGCAAAACAGAAGAGCGGGGAATGCTGACTTCCCTCGGCGCCCACCTTGACGGATCCCTAACATAACTGCAGGAGCTGATGTTGATGCAGGATGATTATTTTTTTTTTCTGCTGAAGGGTACGCCCTATATTTCGTGTTTACTCGTGCATCATAAATATGCTTCGCTTTGAAGGGAGTTGGTGAAGTAGTGGATTATCAGATACAAACTCCCCATGTTTAAATCTGCCCCAGTCCCACTATAGGGGAGGTAAACGTTGTTTGCAGATGATTACAGAGTAGCTGTGAATCGATGCAGAGAAGTCCTTGCCCTTGGGACTTTCCTTCTACCCTTTCTCCAGCCCTAATTTTCCTTCATTCCGGGGCAGGAGATGTTATACTTGAAGGTACCACTTAAGACCTCTCCCTGGTGTCAGAAGCATGATCTCTTTGCACTTTCTGAAAAGCACAAAGTGTCCAGAAAAGGTGGAAAGAATCCGGCTGATACTCCTGCAGCTTCAGGTGCTGAAAATCTGTATTATCCTTACCCAGGAGAGCTCATTTTTTCTGCTGTATGTTGATGATAGAGCTGTGAGTAGCCTGTTACCTGGCCATATGGGCCCTGTCTAGTAATGAAGTTTCTCCTGAGGTTAGAAACAGAGCAGGTTCCTCCTGTTTTTCTTGTGTTTATCTT
The DNA here is from genome assembly GCF_000708025.1 of Charadrius vociferus. NCBI lineage: Eukaryota > Metazoa > Chordata > Aves > Charadriiformes > Charadriidae > Charadrius > Charadrius vociferus. Next base: position 390,733 of record NW_009646501.1, read on the forward strand.
AGCCTTTTAGTTTAAAAAAAAACCCAACAACCCCCCCCCCCCCCCAAAAAAAAAAAAAAAACCAAAAAACCAAACCAAAACAAACACACACAAACCCAACAAAAAGTATTCTCTTTTAAAAAAGACATCAGGTTCGTATGTGTGAGTTTTCCCTCCCCGGTCTGGTAGCTATGGTTGTGCAAAAGGGAGAGAAGGCTTTGAAATCCAGACTAGATTGTTTCTGCATCCAAATGGACCTCATTTCATGGAAGCCATTGGAAATACCCAAATTAATTCTGATTGAGAATATGTGCAAATATACCCGTCCCGGTGTCCAAGGCACTGCTATTATGAAGGACACAGCAGGAGGTGCTGGGCAGTGCCAGTAAGGGTGTGCCGTGGCCTCTCCTCACCCTGCAGCTTGTTCAAGGTCCACTTTGGCTCTTCTTGTCCTTGAAACGTCCTTCTGGTCTTAAACCAGTGATCTCCTAGGATGGCGACAAGACCTCGGTCAGCAATGCCCGTTTAATGCTAAGCGACATTAACAAAATAGGGGTTGGTTTTTTTGGTAGATCAAGCAGATGGGCAGGTGGCTCAGGAGGGAAAAAACACCTCCAAAGCCACTAGCGTTAGCTCCTGTTGCAGCGAAAGCCGTATCTGTCTGCACTCATTATCTTTAATCTGCCAGCACAAAATAACATTGAACTGGAGAGATAGGGACTGGGCCTCTTCCACTGGGGAACAGCAGCTATTATGTCTAATCTGTGTTGCGAGCCAGGTCAGGCTTATGGAGATGGTTGAGATAATGGAACACAGAGCTTTGAAATGCCCTCTGGTTCTTAATTTTTTTTTCTTTCCTTTTTTTTTTTTTTAATTTTTATTTCCAAGAAGATTAAACTGAGAGAATTTAAAGCATTTAAAAGAATGCTGCATATATAATACAAGTAAATAGATGCAGTAGCAGTGTTCTGGTGGTCTGGGGATGGAAAGGAGGCAATATTGTGAGTATGGATAGCATCTTTTATTAGAGCAAATGATACAGCTGGGAAAAATGGGCTTTTAAGCACACAAATCCTTCTTTTTGGTCAGTAAATACTGACTGTCAATACAGTTGTCTTTTTGAGAACTGCTTAAGTTTAGCACATGTTACCACGTTTCTGTTTGCTGTGCACAGACTCTGCAGCGATGATTAGACTCACTCAGGACTGTATGGTAATAATTGAATTTTCAGATTTCTTTCAATACCTGTCCTTCCTTGGGAAGACGTGGTCATTAGTCACTTGCAGAAGAGTAACAGTGAGTGGAACATTGAGGTTGGAGGCACTTTTTTTAATATATGTGTTTATAGATGCACAGGTATGTGCACACACACAGGTATTTGGATGCACACACATGCATTTTTTTTTTATTTAAACCACCATTACACCTGCCTGTTGGCACAGCATCCTTCCTGGGGTTCGTGGAAGTTTGACAAGCTGTTGTGTCTTTCGTGCGGTTTCTTTCAATACCTGTCCTTCCTTGGGAAGACGTGGTCATTAGTCACTCGCAGAAGAGTAACGGTGAGTGGAACGTTGAGGTTGGAGGCAGAGACAGAAAATTGCAGAACAGTGCGGTGGGTCCTGTCTGTACATCCGAGGTTCAGAAGTAGCATTTTTTTTATTGTTTTGCCTTTTTGAAAGATTTTGTAGGATCAGTACGCGTTCAGGCTGGAAGCTCCACATTGGAGTTGGCTCCACGTGTTGGCTGGTGGGTGGAAGTAGGAGTATTGGACAAGAATGCGGGGATTTTTTTACGTGCAGCTGATGCTGGGTGATGCCGGGCAAGTCACTCATTGCACATTCTCCATGCCACTGTTTATACATCTGCAATGGCAGGTTAGTGAAATATTGCACCTTAGAGGTCTGTCGGGATAAAAGTCTACCCACTTAGGGTCTGAGGGCATCTAATTTTACATTTGTTGTTACATGAACACTTCTTTTTATCAAAACAACAACAAAAAACCCTGAACCAAAACCACCAACATCAACTAAACAAACAAAAAACCCACTACTTCCTAATAGATTTTTCATTTTTCAGTCCGTTGTGGGAATTCTATGTGATGCTGCAATATGACGGCGAAGAAATTTCAGACAAAGTTTTGTGGCCAAAGATAGCATTTCATATAGTGATGCTGGCAGGATGCTTTTCTACGAATATGAATACAAACATTTTGTTTGGTTTTGCCTGTTTTTTTTTTAAGCTTGACACAGTGCACCATTCCTTAAATAGGTGCCACCGCCCATCCCACAGGTAGCTCCTAATGTGTACTGGTATTGACTGGGGAGAACATGGGACCATATCTCTTTTCTATACAGGGAGCATGAAGTCTTTAAACTGTCTTACTTTTTCTAGAGCCAATTTCAATCACTACAGAAATTTAACAAAGCTTGAAATTTTAGCAATAAAAGAATGCCCGTGTGAAAACTGACTCCAAATAGTGTTATCCAAGTGTGAAATCGCTGCCCTTTGTTTCATGAATTTCAGGGTACAACATGCCTTGGTAGTAAATCTAGACAACTGAATATGAGAGTAGAAGAAAATGTGAAGAGACTCTCTTATCAGCCTTCTTGATTAAATGAATTACTTTATTATTGGCTCTGTCTCAGCAGGTTTTTTTCATAGCAATGGCAGTAATTACCATCTCTTCTTTCTATGCCATTTTTACAAATTTGGCTGAATTTTTTGTTGGTATTCTTCAACTTCAGTGAATGTACTAGAAGAGTTGTTTAATTTAAATGAATGTTAAAAGAACACACAAAAATAACTTCTAACTGAAGGATCTGGTGTGAATAACTTTGCAATATGAGAGACTATTTCCTCAAGTAGCGTCACTATTATAAGCTTTATTTTTGTGAATGCCTTGCAGATGCGAACAAGCTGATTTCTTTTAATGATTATATTGATGATAGTGCAGCCCATTATTCAGTGTGGGCTATTTTTTGAATCTCTGTAATAGCCAAGCATGTTCCAGAAGAAGACATCGCAGGACAATCTCCTTTTTTCGTATTTTCTGCATTAAAATGTTTATTGAAAGCTAACCTTAACTTCAGCGCCTTGTATTCTGCATGGAGCTGTTCCAAAGCCTGCTGGGAATAGTAGCGATCTTTAATTGATTGTAATGGGTTTCGAATCAGTTCTTAAATAGACAGAAAATTGCAGAACAGTACGGTGGGTCCTGTCTGTACATCCGAGGTGGCTGTGAAACTCAGTTCATTATGTTTTGTAGATTAGTTTCAGAGCGTCTGATTAAAGGTGCTACTGAAGGTATTAAGGGTGACATTTTAGAACACGGGAAGTAGGTAACTCAATTCTCAGGAATATATTGCCACCTGTTTGAGCCCAGAAAACTTTATGAATTTGGAAACTGTCTGCAGAGTCGATTCTGAATGCCTGAATGTGTGATTGCAGGAGTGCGGGAGGAGCGTGGGGAGGCAATACGGCCCGTTGTAGCCAGAGGACAGCGATGCTGTAGGTGCAGCGTACGCCTGGAACAGAATGTCCCAGTGTCAGGCTTTATGGCAGTTATTAGAAATTCTAGTAGAATTTTTATTATATAAATCTTTTGTAGAATTTCGTGGGTTTTGGTTGAATTTCTTTTACATAAGCCCTTCTATGCAGGTTCACGGGAGGGCTGGAGGCACACTCTAAGGAGGAGCTTATCTGCTGTTTAATTTCACAGGTTTTTTTAGAGTTAGCTCTATAGACTACTGATAGATTTTTAGAGGATATTTCCAGTTTCCATCCCTATTACATTTCCTTAAATTTTCCATTATTTCGTTTCTTATTGCCTGTGTGGCAGAATTCAGGTTTTTATTTAGATACCTTTAAGAAAGAGAGAATGACGTTGTTGATGATACTTTTCTGTCTCAGTTTGCATCACTGAAATCAACTTGGCCATAAAACAAGCATATGCACATTCAACAGCTAATTAGAATTCTAAATGTGGGTGTCAGGCAACACATCAAACCCTCTCCGTCCCAGTATCCTGGGAGATGGCTCCATGCTGTCAGAATAAAGGCGATGAGTCTTCATGGATATAAACAAATATATTAAAATTGGCTCAACCAGATTTAACGGGGTCATAAGTTAAATGGAAAACCAGATGATTAAAAAGCTAGTGTTAAGTATCTGTAGCTTGGATTCTGTGACTTAACTGTTAACTTAAAAAATGGGCTCTTAAAAAGATACCTCTCTCTGGTATGAGGACTGCCATGTTTAAATAACATCCAGGGAAACTGGTCTGAGGGTGTATTTCCAGACCTGGTGTTTGATGCCTGAAGTTAGATCTGATTTCTGTGGTTTGCTACAGAGCTCTGCAGTAGGAGATCAGCACTCGTGTTTGATGTCTCTGTGTGATGCGTGCTGAGGGCATGAACCGGTACGCTGAAAACGCTCTCACTGTCTTAAGAGCATCTTCTTAAAAACTTTTGCATTGTAAATAAGAGAAAAGCTGAATTGGTTGTTGGCACCTCATCACTCTCTACAACTATTTGAAAGGACAGTGTAGAGAGGTTGGTGCTGGTCTCTTCTCACAGGTAATTAATGACAGAACGAGAGGGAATGGCTTCAAGCTCCAACAGGGCAGATTTAGGCTGAACATTAGGAAAGAATTTTTCACAGAAAGAGTGGTCGGGCACTGGGATAGGCTGCCCAGGGAGGTGGTTGAGTCACCATCCCTGGATGTGTTCAAGAGACGTTTAGATGTGGTGTTGGGGGATGTGGTGTAGGGGAGAACTTTGTAGAGTAGGGTAGATGGTTGGACTTGATGATCCCAAGGGTCTCTTCCAACCTAGACAATTCTATGATTCTAATTATTGTGCCATTGACTCTGTTCATGTGCACCCAGTGCCTTTTATTCACCTCTGTGGAGTGTTAAATCTGGTGGGTTGGTCAGGTAGTATTTGGGTTTCACGTTCATGGTTTTGGACAGCCTTTTCAGAAGTGCTGAACTGTTAATTCCACAGAATAGGTGCAACAGTGGAAATTCAATGTCCAGCTCCGTGTCCGCTGCTGCTTCCCACGTGCCTTCAGTCTGAGATGACACAGCTATTAGAATATGCAAGTCTTTTTTCCATCCTTACTTCATTTGCCCTTTTTGTCCTTCATTCTTTGAATTAAAATAACTGTTAATAAGGACACCTCTACCCTTTGGTAATATCTTATTTCCCGTAGCCTATCAAACAGTTACTCTGAAAGTAATGTGTTCATTTGAGCTAGGAATGAGAAGTTTCCCTTCTCTGTCGGGTGAACTGCAAAACCTGCTCACAATAATCTGCTAAAAAAATGCACTGCAAGATCAAGTTGTACTAATTGCCACTTAGTTTTGTTCCCCAGGAGAAAATATTATTGGAAATAATATATGGCTGATAATATATTTATGTGTTAAATATTAAAATTAAACAAAAACCTATGAAATCTTTATACGATACGTTTAAGAAAATTTAGTGCGAAAATTGGTCCAGAGGGAGTACTAAGCTGCAGAAGTATTGTTTCTTTTAAGCTTTAATAAGTCAGGTGATGGGATCACGGTAGGGTTACAAAGAAATTATATTCCTTTTCATACCATACCATTATCAGGTGTATAGTGAAGATTTCACCTTGTTGGCAAGTACCGTGTCAGGATAGCAAAGGGCACAGACCAGATGTTGGATGCTTTATGGAAAGCTCCGACTCAACTTTTCCCCTCCACATTCATGCACATCCTACGTCCAGGACTCGAGTCTGGTCTAATACACGGCTAGATTGGAGGACAAGCATTTCCTCAGTCCGTCCTCAAATAGTGCTGTGAGCAGCACAAAAAGAAGTCAAGAGCAGGGGAAGGAGACGTCTAACCGCGCTCAGAGTGATCTCAGTCGCACAGAAACGAGCTGTGATTTGGAATGTTGATTATCGGCACTTGGGCTTCCACACTGAATAGAGAACTCATCATTTAAAAGATTACCTTTGTAGATGATGATAAGAGCACATATTCTTCCTCTGCAGACAACATTTGTGCGGTGGCGGCCATTATGGCTGGTGCTTTTATCAGTGATTTGGAATGGAGCTGTCAAAAACTTTAAAAAGCTTCTATTAAAGTAATGCGGGTTTATCTATCTAAGACCTGTGAAATTTATCAAGGAATCCGGTTTTGGCCTCCTTTTCTAATAAGAGGGTGCAGCCGCAGAGCAGGGCACTCGGCTCCCCGGCCTCTAGGAAGTCAGGCATTTGGTTAGCAGCCCGGGTTTGAGAATCTCTGGAGAGCAGAGCTTGTGGACCTTTGGAAACCAGTCCTTTCCTGTCCTTTATGGGGACAGCAGTGTTCCTTGGCTGCAGTGAAGTGGGGTAGCTTAGCACGAGGAACGCAAGAACACTGCTTCTACTGCCCTGCAGCACGCGCGTGTGGGGATTTGATTGCAGAGATTGCAAATTTGGCTGAATATTAAAAATTTAAGTGTAGTTGTTAGTTTTACTGTATCGTCTTTCTGTTTATTGGTACCGAAGCTGCTATATAGTGTTGGGAGTTTTAATGCTCCGCTTTTGTTGTCTCTTTTAATACAATTTCAATGTGTGACACTGGAATTTCCTTTTCTCCAGCTGGGCTTTTTCAGCTGATGTATCGATGCCTGCTGTGAAAGCAGTGCTGTTAGCTGATGCTGGCTGGACGCAGTAGCTCTGAAGCTTGGGAAGGGGAGACCCCAGGAGTTGCGTGTTACTGCCTACCTGGGAGCCAGAATAAGAGCTATTAGAATAGTTTGGATATCTCCTCCTTATTTCTGTTGCCTGCTTTTTTTTCCTTCCCTCTAGCCCTTCTTTTGGAAAAGCACTCCTCCCTTCCCTTGGCTGGAATCACGTTGTTGCGTATTACAAAACTGTCAGTCGTAACAACTTGTAAATGGTTGACCCTGCTCAACACCGAAACAGAGCTGTGATTGCAGCTGAAGTGCTTCTGTGGGCCGAAAGGGCAGATCCTGCTCACCGAGGTTTTTTTGAGTTAGTGCCCAACCACGGTCTTTAGGGGTCGTAACGTGTCGTGGAAAGTTATCGTCTTCGGAGCAAAGTTGAATTACTTTTACTTTTTTGGGAGTTGTAGTAATGCAGACGGTTTGGCCAAACTTCAGGGTGGGTGATTGGATGCTTGCTACTCAGAATTCCACAGGAATTTCATTCGGACGTGGGATCATTGGCTTTTTGCTCCAATGAAAAGGCAAACAGTTATGAGAGCATCTTAATGCTGATGGTAGCGGGTGCTGAAGGGAAGCCCTTGATGTGCCCTGCAGCACTTCACTGGTTAATGCAGAGAAGTTGATCTCTGAAAATGCCCTAAGGCAGTCAGGAAAATTCTGCTCGTAGGGAAAAACAAAGCATGAGGAAAAGCGCATAACCTGAAAAATAGAGATAGGTGAGAAAAGAAGAAGAAAGAAAATGAGACTGTTCCGGTCTGTGTACCAGCTGGGGGTGAACTATGAATCCTGTGCTGCGAGAGGGTCTAGACAGATCAAAACACTGGGGTCAGCAGATCAGAAAGCGAGACCCAGAGTAATCATCTGATAAGGAAACAATTTCTCAGAGTGATAATCTTCAGTCCAGAGTAATCTTTGAAATTGGCCATGCTTTTGGCTGCTCCACCACCTCTTTTGAGAGCAGCCGCTTCACCACTACCAAATAACTGAGATTCTGAGAGAAGAGTGAGGCTGAAGGAGGATGAGCCCCTGAGGGGAGCGGGGAAGGCACGCGGGGAGGTGCGTGCTGTGTCAGTCGGCGTGAGCTGGGGCATAAAGGAAAAAAAATGCCAAGAAAGCAGCCAGTCACTCATCCTAAGTTCCACCAGAGCGGGTGTTTTAGACAGAGTGAACAAAGAGCGCAGCGCTAGCTCACATTCTTGTTTCCTAGAAAAGGAGACAGTATTCGAGCAGGAGATTAATGGGGTTTTAACTTGAACACAAATGGGACGTCTATTACATTTCAGTTGAATGCTCATGAATGTACTGTTGTGCTTCCAGAGACACCTCAATTTATTCCAAAAGAATAAACATTAAAAATAAAATTTCAGGTCATTAAAAGAGTGAGTTATCCCTGTGAAAGGAAGAAGTGCGTTATGGCTAAGTATGAAAGCGAAAATGTGAAAGAATACAGGCAAAAAGAGTATCTGTTAATCAGGTTCTGTATGTATCAAAACTCTTTTCTCGGGTTGTAAAAGAGCGCCTATACTGGTGGAGCGTTTATTAGAACCCTCAAGGGAGAAACTAAGAATATCTTCAAAGGTAAATAAGTTCTCTGACGATTAGGGGAAGAGTTCAGACAGACCAGCGTACGGGCTCCTCGCTTCCGAGGGGGCTCACCGGGGTGGGAGTCACCATTCGGGCGCCGCGAGGCTGCGGAGATGGGAAGAGGGAACCTTTGGCCTCTGTCTAGGCTGAAAGGGGATTTATATGTATTTATACATCTATATTTATGTATATACAGAAAGGAAACATTTTCTATAACCAGAGAAGACAAGTGTTTGGGATGGATAAAACAGAAACCGAGCATTTTTAGGTTAGAGGGCACGTGGCAAATGCCCATAAACATGTCAGCTACAGTTTCGCACATTGCTGACAAACAAAATGACAGAATTTCCCGGTAGGGTGGATTATTATTGCCAGAGAGAAGGGTCAGAATAAGAACCTGCACATATTCTGTTGGTAAGTGGTGTCCAAAATGGCAAGTTAAAAGTTTCTGTTGCTGCGCTGAGGGGAGGGTTTAAGTTGAACAGGCTTTTGTGTACAGCTCCTGCTGCATCCTCAGTGGTAATACTTAAAGTCTTACTGGGAAGCCTGTTTGTCCTTTTAGAAACTGTAAAATAGGTACCGGAGAAGGTCTATGATATTTTATTAAAGCCTCTAGGGTGTAGGATTGAGGAAAGTTTTCCAAAGTGTTGATGGGATGTCATGAAAGGCTGCGATCCGTACGTCTGCTGGGCGCTCCTGCTGCATTAGCAAACGTTAGTAGCATCCTGCGCAAGGACAACTTCAGCACCAAGTAATTCATAAATTGGTCTTGTAAAGATTAGCTGGCTTTGTGTCTAGCAGTGGGAGCCAAAGGATTCGCTGACCCCCTCGTTGTTAACAGTGAGTGTGCCACATACCCGCGGACCTGAAATAACGGTTAATTCACAAGCACGAGCGCGCTTTTGTTTCACTCCGGCTTGTTAAAGGTGCCAGAACTTCACTCCCCACAGAAGCATTGATGAGCTATCGCTATGCTAGAAATTCTTCAGACCAATCTTTCTGCACCGATGAGCCTGTGAAAGCCGGGAGAATGATACACTGTGGGCTGTTTCCAATCTTTTAATCGATCTCCCCTGTCTAACTAAACAAAGGACCCGTCTCGCACAGGCAGGGGAGGGCATCGCCCGTGAATATCCTGACAAAAAGTAAAATGACTGCAGCGGTATCTTTCTTTGTCAAATGGGTGAGTGGTGTTAAGCAGACAGTAAACCTGCCTCAGCTGTAGCAGCGCTGACCTGAAGGGCTTTGTTAACTGCCTGAGAAAAAAAAAAAAGCAGAGGGCATTTGAATACCTTGCAACCTCCTTGAGCCTGAAATAGTAAGCCAGAAATAACAAGGTTGCTGTTACATATCAGAGAGGCCAAAAGCTTAGCGGGAATTGAAAAGGATTAACGTTTCATAGACTTGGAAAGAATATGAAGAGTTGTTCTTGTTTCCTGAAACAAAAGTGAATTGGGAGAGCTCTAAAGCCACCTGCTCAGTACATAAGCCAGCCTTTTAGCGATGGCAGGGAGGAGGAGACTTGCTGTCAGGAAATAATGTTAAAGAACTCTTCGCTGCAGGTTATATCCCAAAAAGAGATGTGAGGGAGGGCCAAAAAATGTTACTTTCTTAGAAGAATTGAGAATCTTTTTGATCTAAACTGTTTCTTGTACCCTGAAATTATTTCCAAAGGGATGTGACACCATTACCACCTGCCAATGCACTGCTCTACCACAATCGCCGTTTGGTCCAAGCAAAAAGTTCATGTTTCAACTTGGTGACTGAAAAAGAAAGCATCTACTTTCTAATATTCAGGACATTAAAATTTTATCATAGACTGGATATTTTATTATTTAATCTTTTCCCCAAAGTGTGACATGATTGAAATCTATTCTGACTTCACCAAGGTGTACCTTGATTAAGTCAACTAAATCGACAGAGCGAGTGATCAGCATCTGTAACGTTCAGTGGCCACTGTTAGTGGTGTGCCAAGAACGGGGTTTGCTGTGATGCCCCAGCAGCGTTTTTCTTACATTGCCTTTTCCTTTTATTGTTGGAAACACTCTTGATATTGAAGGCTCTTGGGGCTCTAATATTACCTTCCTCTCTCCCTCCTAGTGTCTATCAACTTGTTGTCAAGGAGGAGAAGCTGCAGAAAGCACGGAGAGCTGCAGACATCATTGAATGCTTCTCTGTCCCGGTGAGCTACAAGAACGCTTCCAGTCTTGACTCCCCGCACTACTTTGCAGCCGAGCTGAAACCCATCAACCTGCCCGTCACACAGCCTTTCACCGTGGGTGACAACAAAACCTACAACGGCTACTGGAATGCTCCGCTTTCTCCCCTGAAAAGCTACAGCATATACTTCCAGGCGCTTAGCAAGGCAAATGGAGTAAGTGCAGAGAAAATTGAAGTTGGATCTGTATATGTGACCACTTCTGTCTATCTTCCCCATCTTTCTCCTTCCCTCTCCTTTGGATGCCAGTTTAACTGTTACCCATTATTACACTCTTACAGAAATTTGAAGAAAATGTTGGGGAGCCAGACTATGTAAAGACACATGTTGGCATGTGATTTACAAAATTAATAGCTTAGAATTTGGATTTATTTTTTTTTCCTCGCACATGCATGAAAGTCAGAGTAGGGGCTATTGTGCTTTTAAAAGACGTAACTGCAATATCCCGATCGTCTCCAGTTCACAGTGCTTGTGATTTTAGAGGAGACATTAGGAGATGAGGTCTACCCAAAAGCTACGAAGTTGGATTACCTTGTAGCTTACATTTGGTCACATCACAGTGTAGCGCTTATGGTGAATTTTCAGCTTGAGTAAGTTGTACTGCGGGGGGGACTATGTGCATGTCTTTCTTAGTCCTTTTGAATACCATGGGCTGTATTTTTACATTAACTTACTCTCTGATACTAAGTTTAAAATGGAGACAGCACAGGAAACAGAGTCTGCCCTATTCTCAGACTCAAATGATGCACATGTAATGCCCCAACAGCTCCTGTCATAGGAAGAGCGAAGGCCTCTTTTCCCTCTTCTGCTCCAGCCCAGGCTAGTTTGTGACCTGCTCCTTTAACTTCCCTGTTTCAGGTCTGGTCAGCTGTCAGTGCACAGGTCAGATCCAGCCTAAGCAGTCATTCACCCTCCTCCCCTTTGACTCCCCTAATTGTTTTTCGTTATGACATAACATGATACAATTTGACACTCTGGCTTCATGAAGAGCCTTGGAGCGTTAACATGGTGTCGAGAAGTTGGGTAACCGAGTGCGTTATTAACACATTTGCCAGTGCTTTCGTGAATCTGACTTTAACATAGATAAATTCTCCAAGACACCCCCTCTGAAAGAGCAAAATTAGAAAAATCAATCAAAGGTGAATGGTGTAGGCTTTGGTCTCCACTTGGGATAGTATCTATTATACCCACCACGCAGCTGCATTTCACAGAGGACCAGACGTCGTTTAACAGGCTAGCAGTGCCTGTGCACGTTCACAACGTATCTTGGTGTTTTACTGCCTTCATTTATCACCATTCTCCTGCAGAGATTGTGCTGTGTGGCTGACAAGCACAAATCTCTTCAACCCTGTGCTGTTATTCACCTTGGTTTCCTTTCTAGACGATATATTTTCCTTCCAGTACTGCTCAATTAATTCAGTTTTGGATTTGCCTTTATAAAGGAAATTGTGAAATATATGTGTATGTCTCTCTGTGTCTAGTTAGTTCCCCCTTGTGTGATAGTTAATTGCTAGTGAATGGATCCCCAGGGAACAGAAAACTTTATTTGCTTAAGTACAATATAATATGCCATAAATGGGTTGTATGAATGGAAGTGTAGGCTTCCCTTGGCATTCCGGATTCAGGCAGCGGTAACGTCTGGTTCCTGCTCCTTCTGGGTCTCTCTAGCTGCCAGGTTGCATCACTCTCTACATACAAGGTGATGAGGACTCAAAAAAAGGGTGACTTGCTTGGGCTGTTCTAAAAGGAACACGAGGCTGTAAAGGACTTTTTAAAGCATAATTAATCCAAAGAGTCTGTGCGCAACAAGAGGCAGTGTGTGGAAGCACGGGAAGCGTCCTGCCAGACAGAACAAATTCCTATTTGAGCAAGAAATTGCCTCTTGTGTTAATAATTTATATTGGTACGGTATGTGCGTATATATCCTTGAAGTGCAGTGCTATGGGAAAAAATAAAGAGGAAATGTCCAAGAGTGGAATATGGATCTTCAGAGAAACAGCTGTGATAGTTTTTGTTTCTGGATAAAATCCTTAAGCCCCACATTACAAACATAAGGGTCTGATTTTCATCCAGTCTTTTGCAGCTGTAAATAATAAGTTTTGTTTCATTCCCAGAGTTGCTTACAGGTATAATTTGTATTTAAGTGTTCTGTGTTTTCACTGATGTCTATAATCTGAGCAGCTTCGACTGGTCTTCCTAAAGCCTGCTAATAATTATGGCTTCAATGTGGCGCTTTTGATAATGTACATCTGCAAAAAATCTGAAACAGTAACAATTTAGCACAATTAAAATGTAGCCTTATGTTCCCTCGCACATGAAAAACTTAACACGATATTGCCACTCATTTTTTAATTAGAATATTCTATAGTTTCATTAATCACTGACAGTTGTGGAATGATGAAACTTCTTTCCACACCTGGAACCTGCAATGAGAAACCTTTGGGCAGTGAACCAGAACATCTTCCTTTGGAAATGTAGGACTCTGGGGAGCGCTTAATTTGAAGAAACATTCTGTATTTGGTCAAAAAGCTTGATGAGAAGGAGGTAGAAGTGTTACAGGAGTTCTGCATTGTTTCAGCTCCTCTGTACGTGGAGGGTTGCACTCATTTGGTGTTCTTGTCTGCTCTGCAACCATTAGCCGTGATTGTTACAGTGAAAGGAACATAATTAACAGCTGGATGGAAAACAAGTGTGGCAAATTGCTGCGAAATCAGATCATGAGCTTTTCTGCCTCCTCTCCTGCAACGTTGTCCTCCATGTTTGAGAGTTTGAATGAGATAGCTGTCGCTGGCTGAATTCTTTTCTGTGGACAGTTGTGTGAAGTTTGGTCGAGGTGGTGCTGCTTCCAGACAGGGGTCTAAATAGAACATGTGTGAAACAGAACTGGTTTCAGCTTTGTTATACAAAACGCTCCCAAATTGTGTGAATCTCCCTCCTAGGGGCTGTTGAAAGCCAGATGCGGAGCTGAAATGTGTCAGAGTTTGAAGTAAGAGGGGAAAAAAAGAGAAGCAGGAACCTGAAGCTCCAGGCTTTGTAACCCTGGGGGTGAGAAGCACCGTTAGTTACTGTTTAATTGTTAGAAGGAGTTAGCACAGGAGGTGACACAGGAAGAACTGACAACTGGCTTCACTCTCCTTTGGCAGGTTCTCCACACATGCTGTCGCAGCCATCCAGGGAGTTAACTGGTGTTTGCTGGCTGTCCTGGTGCCACCTGCTACAGATTGCTGCCTGAGCATCAAGTTTTCCTTGTCTGAACCCCCTCCTGAGCTCAGCCCCTCTAAAACACCAGCTCCTTCAGGGTTTATCCTTCTGAAAGGGGTGGTCAGGGTGGTGACACCATGTTACTCCTTATCTTCTCTTATTCTTGTACTGATTTCATCATCGGAGTTAAATGTTGCAGGTTTTATTGTCCCCAAGTTCTTTATCTGGGTCATTGTAGGTGACAGTCTTGACCCAGTAACACGCTCAGATGGGGAGAATTCTTCAACTGTGGTGTGAAAGCTGCCTGAATTTTTGTGCAGCTCAAAAAACAGAGCTTCCTCCAAATCTGTCCTGCGGTTGCATCTTACCTCATTGAGCTAAAATGAAACCTGTAACGGCACAGTTGCAATCAATAGCTCTTGGCCATTTTTCCTCCAAATGGGAGATGAGGCAGGAGCCTTCGTAACGCAGCTGGAGATGATGTGGGGGATGCTGCCCGCTGCTCCGGCAGCCTGGTGGTCCAACAGGTGAATGATGTTTTCGAGCCAGAATTGTGAAAAGTAGCACCACAGGAATCAATGAGAATATTATTTTTGAGGGAATGACAGACTCTACAGAGATTTTTATTGATTTTTTTTTCCCCCCTCTAATGACTTGTACTACATGCACAATCAGGCAGTTCATTATTATCAGGGGACTTCGGGCTGGATTTGTAGATGCTGACAGGTCTGCTCACTGTACACAACATTCTTCTTCTGGGACGTTTTGGAGGTATGGCTAGAGCTGCCAGCAGAGAGGTGGCATTCATCCCTGCGGAGACGGGCCGTGGAAAAAGCAGTGAGGTGCTTCAGGTCAGCACAAGCTGTGTTCTGAAAAATGAAGTGCCACCAAGGCCACCTGCAATGCTTCTGTGAACTATTAAACAGCTTCAAGGAGCTCTGTGTGGAGTAGAATTTTGGGTGTACGGTTTTGTTCACTTCTGTTTATTCCTTCTTAATCTCATGTTGGAGCTGCTGGGGCAGAAATAAAGCAGTTGCGGAAGCATTTCCCCCTCTGAAAGCCCCCGTTTCCACATCTGGTTGGCCATCTTGGGCCAGAGTATGCGGACCTGAGTGTTTTCTGCGTAGTAAATAAAATCCTCCTCCGGTCTACCTCACATTTGAGAGGTGTTGGCATTCAATGATTAACTATATATCATTAGAAATATAGAAAATATTTAGAATTAGAAATATATCAATAGAAATAACTTTCTGTTGTAAATAATAAAAGCCCTAACCGCTTTGTTAAACCTCCCTTCTCCAAACGGCACGGATACTAAAAATAGCAGATAATTGGGAAGGCAAATACTAGGTTTTGCTCAGTCTCTCGAAGAACTAGCAGTTTCCTTAAGCTGGCAGTAGAAATTGTAAGGGGACTCGTTGACCCTGCACAGACACAGGCGCATGATTAACTTTAAAGACAGCAAACAGTTGGCTTCAGTGGGATGAAAAAGCAACACGTGCTCTAGAGCTCCCCTGAACTTGGGCAAAATTTGTTGAGGACCACAAAAATAATGCCTTCAGATGTTCAGTGGACAGAACCACAGTGTCCCTCCTGTGGGAAGCAGGTTGCCAACAGGCTCGCTCAGGGTATAGCTCTGGGACGTGGGGAGCTAAAGTTGCAACAGAGGCCAAGTGGGAGATCGGTAATTACTTGTCTTGTCCATACACCAGCAAAAGCGAAAATTGCCTCTCCCCCGTTTGAGCTGCCTGATGAAACTGTGCCTGTCGCAGGGCAGCCCCGACCGGTGCGTCTGGGGACAGCAGGTCGCGCTGGCGCTGGCAGGTGGTTCTTCAGACAAGGCATGCTCTGTTTAACTAAGGCAAAGTCATAATAATAGTAAAGGAAAGAAAAAATTGTGGGTGTGAAAACAGATGGATGAAAAAGCTCTGCTGCTTTTATTGTTGTTGTAGTCTGTAAACAGCAAGCTGTCATTTTAAAGAAAAAGGAAAAAAAAAAAGTCATTTGCCCTTTTAGGTTGTGAAGACGCAGCTGTCATATAAACATATGTCCTGCTGCCCTCATAGCACGTTTCTGCAGAAAATTGTTCCCGTCCAAACACTAAAGAGACAGAGGCAGAACTCGCGTTGTTATCATCCAGTGTGCTTCAATGAGATGTGCATTTAAGAACCTAAATAATTAGTTGACAGCTCCCTTGCTTTGAAAAAGAAAGAAACAAACAATATCAAAAGAACATTTAAAAGAAATCTGAAAATTCGGAGGGACGCTGAAACAGGCCCATGGTGTGTAGTTCGAAGTCTGTGTGCGTGAGCTGTGCTGGCAGAGAGGGCTTCCCCAGCGCCTCAGCGCCATCCCAGTTCTCTTCAGGGGATCTGACTGCGGGTCTGGGTCTGCTCTCCAGGAACAGACTGCCAGCATCCGAAACACGGTCCTCCTGTGCTCTGTGTCCAGCGTGTATGGCCTTAAAAATGTAGCTAGGGTTCAGCCTTGGCTGAGGGTACACCGTAACCACGTTTTATTTGTATGGAAGTTCCAGAAAACAAACTTAGTATGTTCTTGTAAACATGTAGATGGACTTAATATGCAGTAAGCTTTCTGGATATATGAAGCATGTTGGAGAATCAAAGTTGGATCAAGAGCTGTAGAACGTATTCATGCAGTGTTTTCCTATTCCAGGATCTTGATTAAAATATGCCTACGTTGTTTTATTACCGTTTGGATATAAAATGTCTGCCGTAACCTGGTGGTGATACAGAGCCAAAGAGTAATGGTACCGGGATCTTAAGTTACTTCTGTGATTTCAGCCATGACACAAAGCCGGTATCATACTAAGTACGTAGTATCTTGGGTCATCGTTAAGATTATTGTAGACATACGGCCTTGTAAAACTTCTGTGGTATCACAGCATTTGAAAAAACGTTCAGAAACAACACAGAGACTGAAATTTGGGGAAATTATTTTTGTTATTCTGAAACTTTTTTTATTATCCTTTTATTTCATTATTTTTCTTGTAATCGCTTTAAGCCATCTGGATGGATAATGGAGAATTGCCGATGTGGTTTATTCCTGCTTTTCTGTTGGCTAAAGAGAAGCAGCTTTACTGTGGGCAGGAAAGCACCTTGTCTGAATCAGAAGTAGTGTTTTTCAGAAAACAAGTATGATTGTGGGAAAATTGTTTTACTTTTCTTTGGGAAAAAAAAGGTGTATTTATTTATTTTGTTTCTTAGGAGAAAAGTTCATACAAACTTACAATTCTCAGCATCGGTCAAGGAAAAATAGAGAAAAATTAAAGGGTTCCCATTTTTATGACACACCAGGGAGATGAGCAGTGGGGTTGATCACTGAGATGATCGGTGGAAATCAATGGAATAATCACCCCTTATCAGCAATACGGACTGAATTCAAGTCTTTAAACTTTAGCATCCCTAGTAGCTGGACGTCTGGCGTCTGTGGAGGTTTCTTTCATGTTTTCCTTCTCAGAAGATGCAATCTGAAGTGAAGTTCTGAAGTCCAGATGTCTTGTTCCTCTAGTGATTGATTGCCCTTGCTTTTGGCAGTGCCGGATCATGGTCTTCTAATAACTATGATTGTCTGTGCTAAATGCAGCAATTAGTAGCTGTAGATGCAAACAGAACACACTGCATCCTGTCTTCTCAAATTACCCTGTGGGAGGGTAATGTGGAGGAATGTGCACATGCTCAAATGAGATCAGTTACAGCATCATTAACAAGATTTCGGGTTTTGTTTTCTCACCTCTTTTCTCAACGTTGACTAATTTCTCCAGCTTTCTGTTGTACTTTGGAGCTAGCAGAAAGCAATAAATACACAGGAAGAATTTCCACAAGGAAATGTGAGCAAGTGCCCACCTACTTTTAGGCTGCAAAAATGCTGTCTTGATTTTTATTTTTTTTTAATTTATTTTCTTTTTCATCGCTGATTTGCCGGGTCACCTTGTCTTAGATTGTAAGCTACATCAGAATCTCTGTGTCTTATAATTCCCAGCACTATGTGCTGAGGCTATGCTCTGAAAATAAAGCTGGTTTTTTACCTGCTTCATATATCATCACTAGTAATAAAGATTTTGGATTTCCAGAATAGCTGGCAATTCGAGCTGATTATACACGAGGCGGAGATGAATGGGGGCTCTGTTGTACAGCTCTGTTGACTTTGCAGTGCCGACGGTTGTACGGGTTCTGTAAGGGGGGTTGAGTTTTGAGGGAGAGAGGGGTCAGTGCACCAGAGAGGTGCCTCTGGTTTACTGGGATAAACGGGGCTTCAGTCCCACTCTGGGGACTGTATGGCTGGGAAAGGATGTCCTTAATAGATGTGATTTGTCCTTGGTGATCCAGGAGTTTGTCAAAAGAGTCTGAAGGCAAGATCAATGAAGGAATAGTTTGTCTTGAATATTTCGTTGTATTTAGGCTACACACAGCGATTCTTATATCCAGAGAGTGTGGATGACTTGTATCTTGAAGGGATCAGAGGGAATCGCTCTCGTGTTTCCCATTGTAGGTCCTGTAATTGTCCCCTTCCTATGCTCAACGTAAGTGTGAGGAGGAAGACCCGATGGGGACCTTGTGTTTCTGCTCAGGCCAAGGAGGGTCTGCCACAAGTGGGACAGATTTTCTCCAAGAGCAAATTCAGACTTTCACAGTGTTCATCTTACTGCTTGAGGGCGGAATGAAGTGCTCAGCGGTGCATTTGCAGCGCTGTTGTTTCCAGAGCGCAGGCAGCATCCATATTAATGTAGCATTGTTACAGGCGGTAATTTATGCAGTGTTCATTACACCTGAGATGTGTACAAGAGCATGTAAAGACACGAAGTGCTACGAAAGCCCTGCAGATGACTACCTGACGACATCAGTTTTTTAAGCAAAGCAAGAGATTAAGATTTGGACGGCGGTCATGCATCGGGCAGGAGCAATCCGTGCCGATACGGGCTGTGGAAGGAGGAGTTGGGGATACCAGAAGGGATGTGCTTTCAGCGGAGGTGGCCTGAGAAGGCTGCCGAGTTTGAGCTTTTAGTTAAGCCAAATACAGCATTGCTATTCCCATCCAAACTCCCGTTTGTGCGGATCTGCGGGCTCTGAGGTGGATTGAACAAAAGCGTTGGGTTTTATCCCAGCTCCGCAATAAAAACCTGCAGTGGTGGTGTGGGTTGCGTGTGAACAGCTCATTTGGCAGAGCTAGGCATGCAGCATGCTGTTTTGCTTCACATACATATCACACAGCTGAAATATTCAAATGACTACTTCGGTGTCTGTTTGCCATGTGTTTAAATAAATACCCAATTTGCAAAATTTTGCAGTAATGGTGCATGAAAATTCGATGTACAGTTGCGTGTACTTTTGACCCAAGGCTTGTCTGCCTATTAAAGATCAGGTCATTTAACTGGTGAATTCTGTTAGTTAATCAGGCAGTTACATGGGACCCATCACTCACACACAGAGTGTGGAAAAACATGTTGTCACTCTTGACTTCTCAACAGTTAGAGAAGCCGCTGAATGCAAGTCCATTAGTATGGGGTGGTTTATGCAGCTAAAACTGTTGGTGGTATTTTCAGAGATGAAGTGTAAGAAAAAACGCTTATTTGTTTTAGTACCTTTTTAAAGGAATTTGTTTATTGTAGATGGGCAAATTACACACCTTGATGTTTTCCTATATTTTTTTTTTTATTTTTCAGGAAACAAAAATCAACTGTGTCCGGCTGGCAACAAAAGGTATGTGGGTCTCCTTTTCCTGCGAAGCACAATGCCAGTAATGTAAAAGCTGCAGTGGTGACACAACTTGATTACAGTTACTATTAAAGAACAAGCCTCTTACTGTTCTGTGGGTTTGTTTGTTTGTTTGTTTTTCTCAAGGAAGGTTTCAAACGCAGAACAACAATTTCCAGAACCATTTCACATATGTGTAGATTCTGTTTTGGTTGTTTTTTTTTCAGACTGGGTATGTCTCTTGTTCCTCCTTTCCCTTATACTGTTGACAGCTTTCCTGTCCCGAGGACTGTTCTTGCTATTGGCAGAATTTCACCAAAAATTTTCCTATTAACTTTTTTCTCTCTGCCCCTGTATAAAGTAGATAAGTAAGAGGAGATCTCACATGAGCCTAAGCTTGAACACAACAGGGCACAATTCTTATATCAGATCATTTTCAGGTATAATTCAACAGAGTGGAGTACATTCCTTATTTTCATTGCAATTAGTTCGGAATAGACCAAACTGATAAGTCAAATAGACTGAGTGAACCTGAGGCAAATACTGTTAAGAGGCAATGCTCCGATCCCCAGGTTGCTTCACAAGGTGTGGCTTTCGAGGGACCAATGATGACAATGTCTGGGTTCTTTCTTGGAGTTTAGAGTTGCTTTAAAGTCTCCGAAGGACTTTAAAATCACCCCAGGGGCTACTTTGCCAGCAAAGGTGTCAGAAACCAATTTACTTGTAACACAAACAGCGGAGTAGCTGTAAAGAGAGTTACTCAACACATGTCGTAGTGTCAAAATGAGCCGTAAGGAAATGACAGGGTAATTGCCATTGGCCGTGCTACAGGTAGGTCTCAGGGTTTCCAAAACGCCTCCTGCCTCCCCCCACCCCGCCCCCCCAAAAAAGCAACCAACCACCAAACCCAAAACCCTCAAGGAATTTCCAAAA
Organism: Charadrius vociferus; assembly: GCF_000708025.1. NCBI lineage: Eukaryota > Metazoa > Chordata > Aves > Charadriiformes > Charadriidae > Charadrius > Charadrius vociferus. The sequence goes on from NW_009646501.1 coordinate 411,063, forward strand.
CTCAGGGTTGTATCTTGTGCTCTCGCTGCTTTGCTGTAATGTGAAATAACTGCATTACTGTCCGTGGAGTCGTTCCAGAGATGAACAAAAATTGGCAGGAACCGATGACCCTTTTTTCTTTGGGGCACTGTCCCATTTTTTTTCCAGTCTTTTCACTCCTTACTGTCTCGTGGCAGTAACAGAAGTTACTGGTACTTTACCCTTATCACTTCTGCATCTGCACTTACGGAGGAGTTGGGAGGGATCAAAGCATCCCCAGCTACCAGTTGTTGGGTAGCAGAAGAGGACTTTGTCTACTTTTCTATGGAGACATCCCCCAGGCTGTTTCAGAAAGCCGTGCACTGGGGTGGCAGGTGCCGCATGAAGTTCCCCCCATGCTGCTGTTTTCACTGCTGAGACCTGATACGCAAACTGGTGGGGCTGTAAGCAATTGTGTCACCACTGAAAGCTGAGGAGGATGAGCCGATTCTCCCCTTTCCCCCTTTCATCTGTGGCTCTGGTGCTCCCCCTATCCTCTCGTTGCTTTCCTTTTTAAAAGTTCCTCATAAAATCTTCATGTAAGTCATTCTTCTGAGTTACAAACGTTCTATGTGTCTCAGTCTCCCCTCCTTCCCCCTCAGTTTTTCCAGCTGATAGTGACGTGAGCATTTTGGATACCTTATGTTGGCTTTCTGGTGGTAGAAAGAGAAAAAGAGCAGGAGTGGGTAAGACGAGTCTGGGTGAAATGAGTCTCCCCAGGGTTTTCCCAGAGCAGGACTAGAGGTCTCTTCATGCGGTGGGAGAAACTGGATTAATTCCTTTTTGGAAACCTGTAGTTTCTTCTGTTTCAGTCATTACTTTTTCTGGAGTTGGTGGAAGAATGTTGTCATTGGTATTTGCTCTGTGACTGTTCAAAGTAAAATAAAACCACTACGAAGCTTGGAAAGTCCCATTCTTGCGTGACCTTTTGATTTGCACTGTCTGATTTGGGTCCTTCAGAAAAGTGTCACAGAAGTGTTTGACCTTGAGTTGACTTCTGCAAACTGATTTAATTTTCGTTAACCTGTTAGGTCACCAAGAAGAGTCAATAAGCCATCCTGTCGTTTCTGAATGCTGTCTCTTTTTCAAAAAGGAGCTCTTACTAATATTAATTTGGTAACAGCTGTAAGAGAGATGGTAGAGCCTGAGGATGCCTAGAGCCACTGTTTTTTGGTAATCTTGTTTTTTAGGGTTTTTCTTGATTGACCTGAATGGAAAAAGACAAGAAATGATGGTAGTCCTAGTGTTTATTCGCACTGTCTCGATGGATATCACTTCAGATTTATAGGCAGATGTCTTATTTCTCTACATGGAGTGTGGAAATGTCTGTGGAAATTCTTTTTATTTTTCCTTTTTTTTTTTTTTCTCTTGTCCTCACTCTGTGACTTGCAATGTTGTGTTTCTCAGTGCCTGGCCATTAGCAAGGACAGTGGAATATGCACAGCTGGGGCTGATTTTATGCAGTTTTAGCTCGTGAAAGGTACGGCGTTGCCTTCGGTTCATGAGCAAGGTAGCATCACAAGTGCATTTGTAGCGTTGATAATGTCACAGTACCCTCCGTTGCTGGCACCTGTGTGGCATGAGCAGCTGAGCCATAGCTGAACAATGTGGTTCTGTGGTTTGGAGCTTTCCCAGAGTTTCAGATTTCCATGTGTCATGAGGCTGAATTCCCACCGTACGTTAACTTGTTATGAATAGGACTCGGACACTCCACATCCCAGCCCCTGAAGAGGGCTGTCACAGCTGCCCCCTCTCGGCTGTGCGGCAACAGACAGAGACACTCCTGAAACTATAATTGCATTGTGACCTGATCGAAGGCTGAGCGGGGATGTTCTAGATGACCTCCTGTGTCTGTGCTGTCTTCTGTCTACTCATTATATTGATTATCTTTAATGGCACTGCCCTGTATTCGCCTTTATTTGCATCGGTGTCTTTCTGAGGATAGAAGAGGGAACCTGTAGTCTGCCTTGAATGAAATCATCGGAGCTGCTCACAAAGATACCGTTGTGGTGTCTTTGGTAAGAGTCGGAAAAAAACCCACTTTTTTGGAGTCAGGACTAATCTCGGCATTGACAGCTTAAAAGCTCTGCTTTGAGTTGGTAATGGAGAAAAAGCTATTTTGTTTTCATGCAAGAAAAGAAACACATTCTAGGTGCCAGACTAAATGTTCATTTTGGGATATAGGCCTAATTTTTCCATTCCCAGACATTTGACACGGCAGTAGCTCCATTAATATTCGTGAAATGAGTTCTGATTTACGCCAGTGCCAGGAAGATTAGGATCGAGACATGTTTAAGCAAGGCAAGTATTCTCTTGAAGTACTGGATTAACAAGGGCACTAAACATGAGCGTGGGAGTAATTAGGCAATAAAATGTGTTAGGCAGTGTGTTACTGGGGGATTATAACACATCTTGGGTGTTGCTGCGAGGCTCCTGTTCAGAAGCTGAGTAGCTTTAATTACTCGAGAGACGCATGAGGCTGTTCCACTGCCGCTCCGTCAGCAGGCTGGGAGGGAATTCGCTCTGTATGTCCCGTTGCCTCAAAACCAAGGAGATGAAAGTAGACAACTCTTTAAAAAAGTGTTTTAGTCCATTGAAGAGAGTTTTGGAGATTTCCCAGTTTTCTCTCCTCCCCTTTTAGCAAGAAATAGACTGTTCAGTTCAGCTCCACGCAGGAGCCGCATCTCATCCCTCCCGGTGGTGCACTCTTCTCCATGGTTTTCTACGCGCTGCTCCCGTTCAGATGAACTTAATTCTTGTGGTTGCAAGAAAGAGCCCTCAAGTCTTTGAGTATTGGCTTATTTTAAATGTCAGGGTGGGTTTCAGCATTTCAGAGGACCAGGTCATGAGACCAGCAGTGCATCCTCCAAAGCAGAGGTAGCAGATGCCCACCCGGGCAAGCACCTCTGTTGAGCTCCTTTTCTTCCATCCAGTGCCTCAGGACAGGAGTTTGCTGGTGCCGGTGGAAGGGGCCGGCGGCAGGGACTCGTCACCAGCCTTTGCTGTGGGGACATTTGGCAATCCATCAGAAAGCTCTCTGCGTCTGTCCAGTCTGTGTAGCCATTTCACACTTTGCCAGCATGTTTTCAATCCACACGCGTCGTTAACCTTTTGTATCTACGTATGTATTTATTTCCAGGCTCGTTGGTCTCAGATTTCTTACGCTTCCAGCCATAAATGTCTCTCTCCCCACATGGGCTACTCCTCTTTTTTAAATTACTGGAGTAATGTCGTCTTTCACAGCGTTAGTCACTTGGATGCATGCGTTTTCGCATTTCATTAGCATAAAACACTCTAAAAATAAGTTTGCAATTAAACCCCGATTTACCAGCTCTCTGCCATACAGTTTTCATTCAGCCAGTTTATTTATTAGTTTTGCCATTTGGTTTCCTTGATATCATTTGTATTAATATGTCCCATTCTTTCTGAATTAACTGACTTGTTCTCCCTGTCTTAAAGTAACATATTTATATTGATGCTTTATTAGAGAAAATTGCAACCTCTTACCAAGAGAGAGCGATTACCTCTTGTATTCTTAAAGCGCATTAAATTAATTTCACAATGTAATTGAAACCAAGGCAGAGGGCTCATTAATGGTTCCTTATCTCCTGATGCTCATTTCTTCTTTCTTTAAAATGTGACTTCTTGCAAATGAAAGAATGGAACTTTAATAATCATTATGAGGTATATTTTTATTTTTTTTCCTTTTTTTTTCCTTGTGCATGCTGCCTGGGAACGATTTTGCTTGTTCTTAGCAGTAATAGGGAGGCAACAGGCGACCACGCGAAACCCATCCAACCTCTTGAGCACAGGTGATTATCAGTTCAGGAAAAGGAAAACTCTTCAAACTTCCAGAAGTCTCAGCAGCGTCATGACTTCTTGTTCTGTATTTGGTTTGCATGGGAAAATGCTTTCACAGTTATTCTAAGTACAGTACAGAGGGGACACTCCTTACACGGCGCTCCTTTTGCACCGAGGTGAATCTCTGCCTGTGCAGAGGGTCTCTGGAGGACTAAACAGCACTTAAACCTTCACAGGAGCACTTGAGCGTGACTGACGAGCCGGTGGATCCTGTGCTGGCCCTCTGCAGAGGCTAAATATCTCCCTGAGCGTGCGTGGAGATGACCTCGCATTTTTGAATTAAAGTAGCTGAGGCGTTTTTGGGGGCCGATTATTACGCTTACTCTTCGACAGCTGAGTCCTGCTGTTGGAGAAATGATGAGAGGAAAATGAAAACTAGATTCTGTCAGTCCTCTGTATAGAAACTTCTGCTGGAGTTGGAGACGATGCAGAATTGCGCCTCGGGAGTACGGTGAAGTCAGTCACAGATCACTAGTGGGAGGTTCAGAACTTCTCAAAGGTTTTGCATTTTCCATGAGAAAGAACGTGAAGGTCTGTGGGTCATAAACTTGCCTCGTTGTGTATATAACACGGGGAGCAGTGCCATCATTTCACTCCAGAAAATTCAAATATAGAGAGGAAATCCCATCAGCTAGTGGAAATAGTTTCTCCTACTTTAGCCTGATGTGCATGGAATGGCTGACTGGGATGTGACAGAAGGACGTGTGATTATTACGAGAGGGAGGGGAAAGGAGGGTTGGTTTCTTAGTTTTGGGATGGATTAAATTTTCATAGGAATGTTCCTCTCCCAGTGCTGCATGGTTATATTCCGATCTAGCTGTGATTTTCTCACCCAAGAATTACCTTAACTGCACGTCAGGGCAGCTGTAATGATACAGGGGCAAAAAGGTACTGGGATTACTGTGAAGTTCAAATGCCTTTGAGAGGAATGGTCCTGCTTATATATATATATATATATATTTTGTAGTGCCTCAGCACTGGAAAAGGGAACTTTCCAGGAGATGAGTGTTTAACAGTCTTGAGACCTCAGAAATGAACCTGGGTCTGGAAGGTGTTGGGGGGGGGGCAGGGGGGAATGACACTGCAAAAAAACCAGTGGAAAATTAGGAGAAAAAAAGTTCTTCCTGTTCACACACAGTTTTGCTGCTTATGCAAACTGTTCATTCAATAGCTCTTGCTCCCTCAAATTCATTTAAGAGGGCTCTGTTGTTTCCTGAAATATATTCTGGTTTTGTAGACAGATAATGTATTTTTTTAAACAGATCTAATTCCACTTCAAATCTGTTTGTTACTGCATTTTGTCTTCTAATACACTGGAATGTTATTCCTTTGACAGGTTTATTCTGTTTTGTGCTATTTATTTCAGAAGGTTTTATCACACTTTTTAAGTTGAACGCATGAAAATGGTTCTTTTTTTCATTTCCCCTGAACAAATCTCTGCCTTCTCAAAGTTATTTTTTAGCACAAGTTTGTGTATTGCCATAATTAATTGTTAATAACAGACACATTTACGTTGCTTTTACGGGAAAACATTCCCCACTGAGAATACAACTCAAACTTCCTGGCATGTGGACGCCCGCTTACCCTGCGAGCATCTTTGGTTTCACCAAATTTGGTATCAAGGCTTACTTAGAGGCATTTAAAATGTTGACTGTAGGGGCTTCCTTAGCCCAGGGGGCTAACGAACCAAATTCAGATTAGTGGAGAACCTGGTGCAAAATTGGAGGAGGCCACAAGTGAGCTGAGTTTGATAATCTCAGCCCAGTTTCTGGAGCACATTGCCTGCTCCTGGAGCTCTGCTGTGCTGACAGACCCTAATCTTGGGCTCCCCAATTAAAATAAGCAGCGGGAGGGGAGAGCCACAGTGTTTAAGGTAAAATTTGGGGTAGATTAGCAAGAGTAGATTGAAAATATCACCTCTGTAATTCAAAGCATCCACTGCTGGGATACGCTGGGTTGCTTCAGAAAAGAAGAGTGTCTAGACAAAGCAGAATAAAATTGATTATTGGTGTGTGAGCCAAGTCCTCCTGGAATCAAAGCAGGATCACCTCCTGGAGCGCAGCTCTGTGGAGAGGGACCTGGGAGTCCTGGTGGACAACAGGATGACCATGAGGCAGCAATGTGCCCTGGCGGCCAAGAAGGCGAATGGCATCCTGGGGTGCATCAAGAAGAGTGTGTCCAGCAGGTGGAGGGAGGTCATCTTCCCCCTCTACTCTGCCCTGGTGAGACCGCATCTGGAGTACTGCATCCAGTTCTGGGCTCCCCAGTTCAAGAAGGACAGGGAACTGCTGGAGAGGGTCCAGCAAAGGGCAACGAAGATGATTAGGGGATTGGAACATCTCTCCTATGGAGAAAGGCTGAGGGACTTGGGTCTCTTTAGTCTAGAGAAAAGAAGATTGAGGGGGGATCTTATTAATATATACAAATACTTAACGGGAGGATGCCAGGGGGATGGGAGCAGTCTTTTTTCAGTGGCGCCCAGTGATAGGACGAGGGGTAATGGGCATAAACTTGAACATAGGAAGTTCCATCTTAACATGAGAAGGAACTTCTTTACTTTGAGGGTAGTGGAGCACTGGCACAGGCTGCCCAGAGAGATGGTGGAGTCTCCCACTCTGGAGACATTCAAAACCCGCCTGGACGCTGTCCTGTGTAACGTGCTGTAGGTGACCCTGCTCTGGCAGGGGGGTTGGACTAGATGATCTCCAGAGGTCCCTTCCAACCCTAACCATTCTGTGATTCTGTGATTCAGGTGTGGATTTCCCTGGAGTGCCGTGGCGGCTGTTGTGCCCTCAGAACACCGCCTGGAGCGGGAGGCTGCTGTGGGCTGTGGCTGTGGCCAGTGGCTTGTACAATTCTCTTTGTTTGCAGATGGACTGGTAGCCAGGCAAAGGGGGGGGAAAGGGCAGTGGTTGGACATTAAAGCCAGAAGTGAAGGTCAAATCAGAAAGGACTTCTTTTGGTTTATTTAGTTTTAATGCAAGGAGCAGTGCACGCTGACTCGCTTGTGAAACTCGGAGTTGTTGGTTTTTGGTTTTTTCCTCCCTCTTGTGCTTGAAGGTTTGGAGGAAAAACTGTCTGAATGTCCCCCAAAGCCTTCTGCACAGGGGCTGAGCGATGGGGCAAGGGGAGGGGGCAGCTTCGGGTGGAGAAGCAGGAGGAGGGCTGTGGCATTGTAGAGGACAGCAGTGTTGCATGTTCCTCACCTTCATATGTGTACGCCAACTTATTTGGGTAGTTGGTATGTCTTCTCCATCCCCTGGTAGCTGGAGATGCTTCCTAAGGTGTATCAGCCGCTGGTTGGGTACTGTGGCTCCTAAGTTTTTCGTAAACAGATTGTCATTGTCAGTGTCCTTAAATAGCACTTCCAAAGGCATGACAAACCCAAAGCTATTACAAATACATTATGCCTCTGTTTCCTCACGTAGATTTTGCAATGAGCCAATGTTCAGGACCAGGGTTATTATTAACACGTTAGCTTCTCAGTTGCTTCCAAGAACTGGACATTTAAAAAATTACATGGTAGCGTTAGGATATGTGGCAATGTCACAAGAGAGGTAGGTGTGAAAGAGACTGTTTTGTAATACCACTGTAGAGGAAAATAAAAATCATCATTCAAGACAGGCCTGAAAGTACTGCCTGAACTTGGCAAAGTGCAGAAAGTTTCCCCGTATCTTACGCAGCACACGTAGAGTGTGTCCACGCAGACTCCCTAATGCATTGGCCATATGACTCCCGTTGTACTGTAACATGGCGAGTATCCTCCTTCGCCTGCTGCGCAGTCAGCTCGCGGAGAAGTCCTACAGGGTACGTTTTTTGTAGGCCACCGTGGTACTTAAAGCACCTTTGGCCAGCCAGGCTCAAAAGGTGGCCGCAGTTCGGTATTCAGTTTATACCCACCTCTGGACTTCGCTCGCGGGTTTTGTCATTTCTTCAGCTGGTGCGGCTGTGGATTTTTAATGATAACAGTGATGAGAGCAGAGTTAACTGCTTAGAGGGGACTGGCTGGTGTAAAGGTTAATTAGTTTTTGTTCGTAGGGTGTGACGAGTCTGTTATACATCCACAGCGTTGTCACGTGCTGTAATGTTTTTGCCTGTATCAGTCAAAAGATTGATCTCCCTGTGTCTGTTTAAGACCACGCATCTGTAAATTTGAACTTGTGATAATGGGAATTTTACTTGTTTTCCATTTTTATAATTTCAAGCTAGTTTCTAAAGAGCTCTGCAAAAGTGGAGAGTTGAAATGGAAACATGCTATCACCCTCTGAACCATCGCATCACTTGTAGGCATCACAACAGCTGCTCTTTATCTGAGCTCTTCTTTCAAGTAAATGTAATAACCTTTCTCATTCTTGGGGGCCATATATCTGCCTTTAGCACAAATTAAGTGCTTCTGTTCTGAAGAGAGAGGAAGAAAAACAGGAGGAGAAAAGAAAAGCCTTTGTGGTGGATATGCCTGGAATCTCCGGAATCAATTATTCTCTTACTGCTATTTTTTAATTCTCATTCAGTTTAGTAATGCTAATCTTGATTCCTTGCTGTGTGTTTACCCTCATCCTCCTACAGATTCAACCTGTGTGCCTGATAATCCCTCATATAAATTCTGGTCTTTCTTCCTCTCCAGGACTGCTTTGTTTTGCTGCTCTCTCCTCTTAGAATATGGTTGAAAGCTTTTGGCTCTCATCATTCTTTCCACTCTTTTTGAGCTTTTTTTAAAGAATTGAGAATGTCTCATTGTCATCCTAAGCCTGTGCTGTTTGCAGTCTTCAATAACTGGAGGCGGAAAATTGGTGTAGTGACGTTACGTGTAGTGATACTGTTGGTGGTATTCATTTTTTAAATTAATTACAACAAAGGAATAGCCGAAGTGGAATCTGACTTTCAGGTCTGATGAGCTGTTTTGCTGCTTTGGCTTATAATACGCAGAAGCACCAGCATTGCTACCTTTTTTTAGTCCCAGTACTGTGGTATATGCTGCACAAGGTTGCAAACTGGTCTGTCTTCTCCAGGCCATGCGTGCGGCCAGCTGGCACAGAGGGCTGTAGCCAGGTAGTGCTGGCTAACAGGTATTCTGGGTCAAGATGTAAAACAGTGCCCCTCCACCTTTATCTCAACGTTATCGTTCTGAGAGGTACCTGTCCACCCTTGTGTTTGCGTATCGGAGACTACGTTTCAGGGGTATCGATATGATCAGAACCCGAAAACATAAGGGAAAACATTTCTACATGCAGAGATGCTTTAATCATTTGTAGGCCACTCGCATAGAAAGCACCTTTAAAAAAAAACACCAAAAAAACCACGACCGAAAAAAGAAAAGGAAATCATGTTTACAAGTGATTTGAGAATAACTGTCTTTTGAAAGTAAGCCTCTAGGTCTATTAGGAAATTTTACATTCAGCATGCTGCCTGGCCATTATGTGCTACAAAGAAATTACTCTGAGCAGCTCATTTTAACTCATAATGACTTTGAACCTATTATTTTTCATTAATTTTTCTGGGTTAAATAATGCTTTGAAGTAATTCTTTCTGATTGGTTTTTGTTTCAAGAGTGACTTTTCATCTGAAGAAGTTGTATTCTTAGGTGTCACAAATTTGAAACCAAAGCTAGTCTTTGCCAGACTGACTTGTCCTCTTTCTGGGTCTTTCCTGTCATCTGGCTGTGGCTGAACCTCCTACTACTTGTGTTGCTTCTCTCATTTTGTCCATCCCTCGTTTATATTTGTGCTGCCTTTTTCTTGCCCAGGGGTATTTGACCCAGCCGTCCTTAGACCCATTTCGTTTCCTCTTCTCCTCCTGTTGTGGCATCGGATCCTTCTCTCTGCTGTGCAGTGACACAGATGCTGGTGACTGTGGTACCACCTCCATCACAGGACTTTGTTCTTTGTGCCTCACCACTTGGAAATCTCACATAAATACCCGTCTTTTCCTCCCGCCTGTGGCTCTTTTGAATTTTTTTCCTGTCAGTTACATTTTTGTAATGCAGTATTGTAATTGCTGCTTTAAATAAAGAACGTTTCAAATTACAGTTTGTGAAATAGGTTTTATAGAAGAAACTTGTATTATCAGTCCTGTTTAGCTACACGCACTCAATGATCATTCTTTCCTGGATGATATTCAGTGGGCCACCTCCACAGAGAAGGTCACGTTATATCTGGTGGCTTATTGTTTTCAAATAATATATCTGTGCATAAATTGGTGGGTGAAGGATTGCCGTGGTATCTTTCACTTAACTGCCGGTGCTGTTTCTCCCTCCGTCCCTCCCGTCCCCCTCGTCCCCGTCTGTGAGAGGTTGTGTGGTCTGATGGAATTGCCGCAGGGTGTCAGCTCAGAAACGTCAGTCCTCAGCTCTGCTCTTGGGTGCCTGTGATGCCAAAGGCATATCCTTAATCTTTCCAGATCTATAAAGTAAATAACATAATTTGTTACTTACCTTGCATGAGCATTAAGAGGATTTAAAGTATGTATGACTATCTCAGAGTGTATAACACCAGGTATGAACGCTTCCTGGTAAGCAGATGATTTTTCATTCTCTTAGCATTTTGAGAAGGTTCTCTTCTTTAGTTATGACTGGCAAAAAACTTGAGTTTAGGCTGTTGGAATCACTGCAAACCATCTCCCAGCTCAAAGTAGCCAAAGATGTCATCTCTTCCTTGTGGACAGAAACACTTTCGGCTGAAGAAATCTTCTGAAAGAAACGCTGGAATACAAGTGGCAGCCCCCTATACTGAAACTAATTTTGTATTTCAAAATTCTTGCCCTTAAGCTATCTGCTACTGCAGGGCCGGCTTTGACTATGGTGTGAAGGAGGGAGGAATTTAAAATGCTGAAAGCCACAAGGAGCTGGCGCAGCATGAAACCACGCTTCCAGTAGCCGCACCTTACTGGGCTAGTCTGGGATTTAGGTGTGTACGAATCCACAGCAGCATCACCGGACTGGACCTTGGGTGCCTGTGAGTGCATGACTGAAAAAAACCATCGGTGCTTGATGATCCATAAATCTGACTTCTCATGGGCTGATGAGGCAGGCGACGCTGGGAAAGAACCCATTTGCCCCTGCTCTGCTATTTTCCCAGAACAGTATCTCCCATGAACGTGTTCTGTCTCGCCGCAGGATGCTGGGTCGCTGGGAATCTTGGAAGGGGTTGAAAAAGCAAAGTAAATCAGGTTGATGGGAAAGGAGTAAAATCTTTACAGCCGTGTAAAATAGCTCCACACTGAAATGGAGTGCAGGGTGAATGCCGGTGCCTGTGGAAGTCAGATTCATGCCACTGGTGAAGCTTCTGGGAAAGTGCATTTTGTCCAGTACGTAAATGTATATCTCTGAAAGCAGTAGCCTGGTCTAGTAGATAGTGCGCAGAGAGGGAGCCAGGGGACCGGCAGTCTTTGCTTCTCTGGCACTGTTTTCTATCATTTGCCTTCCTTATTAAGAAAGTAGGCTTAGGGCAGAAAATTGTCCTACTTCATGTTAGTACAGTGTAATGGGGTCCTGGCCTTAGTGGGGGCTGTGGGTGCCACTGAAATACACACAGTAATAACAGTGGTGACCTGTTCTATATCCTATTATTCTAGTTTCCAGCTTCAGTTACAAGGAACAATTTATTCCCGAAAATGTGGAAGTAACCGCTAGAAAAATATGGTTATAGTTAATTTTCTTTCCCTTTTAATGTCAGCGGTATATAAGCATTGTTTTTCAGAAAGAAAAGGGTGGCCCCTCACGTATGGTAGTGAAGAGCTTTCCAAGTGTATGTAAAGCCATTTGTATGAAATGGCCATCTGAGCAGTTTTTATGGGCTTCTGCGCTTAGAGGATTTCAGAGCTGCCTGCGTGCCGGTAAAGGAGAGAGGCAAAAGTGCATTCTAAAATAGCGTTGCTCTCAGGAGCAGCAGAAGTCCCCTCCGGCGAGTAACAGCTCACAGACCTCCTCCTGCCAGAACAGAAACGTTCTTACCTACAGCTGGTGGTGGGGCAGGTTGGGAGTACAAGCAACCGTAGCAGATTTAGGCATCTACAAGGAAAATACACCAGAATGGCAGAAAAACAAGGGATTTTTGCAGTAATGTGTCATTGCAAAGCTTTAAGAATCCAAGACCCAGGATTTTCCTGTCATATCCTCAATTCCTAAGCGCTATTAGCTGAGACAACTTACAAATGGTTGGACGAGTAGCCTAAAGGAATTGTTGGCCTTTGCCAAGATAGATAGAAAGAGTTACATAGAGGATTCAAGTGAATCAGTCACCACAGTGTGTAGGTGTCAGGATGGATAACAAGCCTTTATTCTCTTTCTAGAACTGCCGTAGACTGTAATGGGATGAGAAATATCAAACAAAAACAGACTGACCACACATTGCCTGTAGTAACAAGCAACAGCCTGGCAAAATCAAACTGATCTAGTGGGGTAGGGGATGGACTTAACAGCACATCCTTAAATTTTTTGTAATGTGGCTCCCAATTCATGAGGGTATTCAGATGGTACAAAACTGGAGAAGGTCTGACTGTGCTGTTTGTGGTAGAAAACCATTCTCCAACAGCTATTATTTCAGGTCATAGGAGTAACTGCAACTCAAGTGAAGGATAATTTGGAGTACTTCTGAGTTTGACTTCAAAGGAATAGACTTTTAGCCATTTTCAGGGAAAATTTGTAGCTTTATCTTTTACTTTGTGGTGTGATAGTGTTGGGATTGTATGTGTGATGGCATATAGCTCACCTCTTGTGCAGATTTGATCCAAGATTATAAGAGATGTTGTCAAATAAAGATAGTAATATGCAGCCAACACGTTATTTTATTCTCATGCTCAGGAGTCCCATTAGCGCATTTCAGACACGTGCACACAGAAGTTACCGGTGAACTCTTAACTGAATGGGAAAATTGGTGGACGCAGCAGAGCAGTAGAGTTGTCACGGAGAAAAAGCTGAAAATTACATGTGTATTTCAAACAGGCAGCATTTTTGCTTGGTAAATATTGTGTTTTGCTGTGGCAAACTAGATTAACAGCTTAGCTGTAGGAAAAGTGAAATCATACTTTTATCACTGCATGTGGTGAGTTTTCTTGTTTTGCATTCATTGCGTCCTTGTTCTATACGGACTCTTCAATATGTGATGAGATGAGAATATAACGCTTTATTCAAGGTCAGATCCTCATCCCTGGAAGTCCATCAGCTAAGGCCCTAGTCAGAACACATCGGAAAGCCCTATAGTCAGTTATGTGATTTGATCGTGGTTACCATTGGGGTCATCCTTGCAGACAGAGATCTTTTAAAGCACATGCAGTTTAACATGTGGGAAGTGGGCAAAAGAATAACCCAGTGAGGCTTTCTACTGTCTCACCAACCTGTGGACTCAACTGAATATTATCTCCCCAAGCAACTGACTTTATGAACAGTAGTGATTCAACTTCTCCTGAAGGTCAGCAACACAGAGTGGTTAAAAGAGCAAAACATTACGGTCTTCTGATGGCAGCACTCTGTTTTCACCTTCGCTTCCCTTTTCCTGCTGTGTTTAAGCCGTACAGGGAGACTTGGCTGACTCCAACAGCAAAAGTGTAGCCCGACATGAGACTGTGATCTCATGTAACATGAATTCATTTAACTTCGTCAAATGCAATGGTGATATTTTTAGGAGTAGTTAAGTATATCAGGAATATAGTAAAGATAGGCTTATTTAGTCCTTAAAGTAGCCATGACTCAAATCTTGTGGGGCTTTCTAAATCAAGCTCAGCGGTTTAAGCTATATCTGGAAAAATTCTGTGCGGCAAGTAGTGAAGTCAGCAGAGCTAAGGTATGTAATAAGCACTACATGGGTAGTTCCAGCAACAGGGGAGAGGGTAGCATTCTGCAAAGGTCCTCAGTTATTGCAGGAGCAAAAGACCCTTACTGTCAGATCACAACAAGAAGAAATACTGTGCAAATAACATTCCTAAATATGTTTCATTTTTAGGCGTGTAGGCTTTACTCTTAAAAAAACCCCAAATTTAATATAGGAACTATGTTGTCTTGTCTGGGCTGCGGAAGAACTCATGCATGGGACAGACTAGATGATGTGGAGGGTGCGCTGTGGGCTGGATTGAGGCTTGTTACGCGCATAATTGTAACCCTGTGTTTACAAAAGCCGGGCCTTCAGCACAGGGAGAAATGCAAAGGTATTCTGCTTTTAGAAGAAAAAAGGTTGTGCAAGTGGTATTGTGGGATATGTAGCTGCAAACTTTTCCATTCATTATTTCGATGAGTAAGGATTGCACCTCCACTTTAAGCTATTTGAGATGCAAATTGTAACTGCTGTTCATTCTCCTGCTTCTGGGTATATGCGGAGTGCTTCAGGAGGGTGAATTCCCCATTACAGTGTAATATGGTAGAACATTAGAGTCAGTTGCATTACACTGGGGGTTTACACCCTATTACTGCTCTGAATTGTCTGTCATTAGCCCTTATTAAAGGCAGATTTGGTTAGATGGACAATTGTCTATTGCAGTTTGATTGCAAATATGTTGTTAGGCTTTCAAATGAATATTTAAAGTGGATCATTGTGCAATTTTTCTATAAATTCTCTTTTTACCTCCTCCTTCTTCTCCCTCTATCTTTTAAGGAGCTTCCACCCAGAATTCCAATGCAGTGGAACCAGAAAAACAAGTTGACAGCACGGTGAAAATGGCCGGAGTTATAGCTGGTCTGCTGATGTTTGTTATTATCCTCTTGGGAGCAATGCTCACCATCAAGAGAAGGTAAGTTTCTGCTTTGCTTCCATCTTGGACCTTCTGGCTAGAGTGTTGTTACTTCAGAAAGAAGAATAAATTTGGTGGAGAGAAAACATTCCATTTGTGTTACAGAGGACAGTAGTTAATACCTTGCTATGTAACGCTACCGTAAGAAGTCCCAGGAGAGATGCCTGTTCTGGCAGATACTGTATAAGCAACAAACGAATGGGTGTTGCTGCAAAGAGTTAATGATAATGAGTTGACACTTAATGAGAAGAGCTAGCTCATGAAAAAGCATGGAGAAGTACGAAGGGATAACGAGGCAACGGAAGTGGGCATGTGAGCCTATGCAGGGAGCACAACAGTGGTCTAATAGAAGAAAAGAATTCATTCTTAACAGCTGAGAAAAATAATGTCTTAAAATAACGTGATCAAAGGTCTTGTTCCCAAGTGAGTCTTGATGAGTTATATTTTCACACAGTGATTTCTGTGCAGCCGGTATTCAGCTGGAATACGACATCTTGTTGAGGGTTGCAATCTTTCCAAGAGTTAGCTTTAGTTTACAGCAGAATGAAACTTGGAAAAATCATGTATGGTAATGAAATTTGTTCAAACATTTCATTTTGTATTATTTTTGTGGACCATTTGCACTTACACTTTGAAGTAGGCTATGTAGTTGCTACTATGTGAAGAGCTCCACGTTTACCATGTAATATACTGATTCAGAAAACCACTTAGGCGAGAGGTTTTCTTGAGAAAAGGATGTATTTTGTGTATATTTTTGCCAGTCAGATTTTTGAAGTGAACCCTACTTTTCAACAGTAATTTGTTTCTAAATGAACTAGGAGCTAGGTAGCCTGGCAGCCCCTCCTCGAGGGTGCGGGTGGCATTACGTGGGAGAGCCTTGAAGGTTTTGCTTGGTCTGTTGCAGGAAGTGCAGCATTTCAAAGCAAAGCTCTGTTCCTTTGAGATCTCTTATCTCTATGACACACAGTCACACGTTTCCCCAAAAGAAGAGCAGCGGTTAAATCTAGGTGTGATCTCGATCTTGATGCAGAGCACACATGCAAATGGAAAAGCTCTGTGCTGCAGGTGCTGGAGTGCAGGGCGGCTTCTCAGAAGGACCTTGAGAGGCTGGAGAAATGGGCTGATGGGAACCTCGTGGAGTTTAGCAAAGGCATCTTGCGTTGGTGACCATCTCCATCTTTGGAGAAGTTAAAAACGTGACTTGGACGAGGGACTTGCTGCAAGCGGCACTGGTTTAAGCAGGAGGTTGGACTGGAGTCCTTTGAGTGGCCTTTCCAAATGATGTAATTCTGCAAAACTTATCGCGTATGTACTGACTACTGTGAATTCCTCTTGAATTAACTGAAGGTGTGGGGAATCTAGGTTTTTAATCCAATTTTTGTTGTGTGTAAATATTCTGTATTTTGTGGACAAACGTGTATGTATTTTTTAGTCACATCTGATGTGCTTTTGTTCAGTGTTAAGCCCGAACAGTACAGATGTCACCGATTCCAGTCCCCTGGGAGCTTTTCCATTGATAAGCAGAAAAAAATCAGAGGCCTCCGATGAAAAACAGAGAAAGGGTTTCAGCAAAAATTGAGCTGGGTTTCTGTTACCTTCCTAAAAGCTCTTTTAAAAAAAGCTTTTAGTTTCAGCTTGAAAGATAAAACTTGTAAGGAAAGCTCTTGGAGCACTGCCACGTCTGAACACCCTGGTGTATTTCACAAGCTATTAGAAGTTGAGAGCATTGCTGTCCTGTAATGCATTATTATTATAAATCACATATATTGCTCAGCAGAAAACAAACAAAGATTTTTCATGATGACCAGGAATCCCTTATTTGAGGACAGTTTTTCTGTGGTGTAGTCTGCCAACAGCTAAGTCAGAGAGGTAAGGATACTCTTATGAGGCAATGTGCTTTAAATATTAAGGAGGCAGTATTTGTAATCTCTGTATTTTCTCAAATATGGAGTAAGAAGTACAGAATGGGAGGAACTCGGAAGATAGACATTTGGTCAGTGTATGTACACTTACAAATGCTTCAGTGGCAGGGAAGGAAGACAGTAAAACGCGTGATGGTTGTTCCTGTGTGAGAGATGTCTTCAATAGCTTCTGATCAAAAAGGCAATGCAGAAGTCAAATCTTCATTGCAGTAGACCGCAGGCTCATTTTCAGGATTTTTTCACAAACAATGCTGACCCCCTATCTGCATGCCTTAGGTCAGAATTTCCATAAATCTCCATAATTAGTGTTTTCATTTTACTTTCAGACAGTTATATGTGTGGTAGAATATCTCGCTACTTTGTTCACCAAAGGCCTTTTTTTTTTTCCTATTTTCAGATTTCACATCAAACTCCTATTCCCAAACAGTCTACCACATCTCTCGAAATGTAAATGTGGGACTCTTGCTGTTAAACACTGTGATTGCTGCCAATCTATTTTTTGTGTAAATTTGAAAACAGGAAATTTCTCAGAGGTAGAATTATGGGCAAGTAATTTTCTTTCTCCAAACGCTATGTAAGAAATCTTCATTGTTCTCATTCTGATGAAGGCATTGACATAGAGATGTCTTGGTACATATCAATGATTCGGCATCTTTGCTTAATCTTCTGTCTTCCACTGGAAGCTGGAAAACCAGCAAAAAAACCCCGAGTTATAAGCAAGTAGGAGGAATGTTTCAAAGAAAAAGTGAAAATTTACAGTTTATTTAGATTATCAGGTTTTCTGGTTTGGGGTTTTTTTAAATGGACGTATTTTCTTCATAATTATTAGAGGTCAGGAGGAAATTTAGAGACTATGATATAGTTTAGTTAGCAGGTAAATAAAATCAATGGATTTTAGCTTAATTTTTTTTTTTTACTGATGTGTTTGTAACTCATGTAAGTACTGATGGGGAGATGTATCAAGATTGAGCTTTTTCTGATTTTTGATTCTTCTGATGTTTCGACTGTCATGAGTGGTGCAGTATCAGTTGATATCTCATAGACAACAATACACAGACGAGCCCAGAATCAAAAATACTCATAATGCAGAGCAAGTTCTTGAAGCGGGAGTCTGAGGACTCATTTGCTTGATATAAAAAGTCCCAAACTAGCGCTGACGTGAGCTGCCCCCCTAAAGCAGTGCAGATGTTCTGCTGGGAACTAGCCTGGGCCCAAACCCAGCAATTTTTAGTGCATTTGGGTGTCATGTCCCCTGGGCAGAATAGTGCTTTATCTGGCTTTGCCATAGGCTCTGCTAACCTGGGTATCTTTCTTCAAAATTAAAATTGGAAAGGAGGCGAGTGGGAGTATTAGAAATATAAATTCTCCTCTTTTTCTTTCCAGAGCTGGAAAAGTGCATTTTCCTCTGTCTTGTTCTCCCCCCGTTGCAAACAGGCAAAATCACTGCAATCTGTATCTCTCTCTGCCTGTTTGCTGTCGCGTGCAAGGTTACCCCTTAGAATACACACTATTATAAGAAATAAACTGCCTCATCGACTTTAACATCTTCTCCCGTGCGGAAGCTGGAGCGGTGCAGAAGGCGGGTGCGGAGGATTGCTCTCTCTAGGTCTGTGGAGCACAAACCAGCGCCGCTGGCAAACCTGCTGGTGGCACTGGTTCTCGGTCTGCCTTCAGCCGGCACCAGCGGTCACGTCCAGTTGGGGCTTGGAGCTGCATGTGGACAACTGTTCCCTGAAGAGGAACTGAAGCCTGCCAGGCGCATTTCATCTGTAAACTAATGCAGATTGGGACCGCCTTTTATAAAAGGAAATGCCACTTTGGACCACAGATTGATTTGAACTTCTGGAGGGGCACAGCTGAAAATTCGCATTTGTCTGGGAGAACAGTTTAACAACGAAGTTCCCTTTCCGTTTTACAAACAGGAACATTAGGAGCTTAAGCTCTTGCATTCGATTTTTGCATTAACCTTACTTTAAAAAGAGTTCCTCTTTTCACTTTGCTCAGACTAATGCCCCAGTGTACAAGACACTGTGGTCTTGCAAGGCAACAATGCAGAAAAATAATTTAATTAGGCAAACTTGAGGCATTTTCTTCAAATGGAGCCAGAAAATATCAGAGTGACATTTGTTCGTGGTCCAGGGCATCATAGTTCACTGGTAATAGGCACAGTAGTGGATTTCCCGAATGAAGCGTTTCGTTACGCAGTGCAAAGAGCAAAGGAAGGAGAGAGATGAGGAGAGAGAGATGCACTAAGAGAAGGAGGGCGCTGGTTTGAGATTAGAGTTAGGCACAGCATCAGAAACCGCTTTTTGTTTGTGTGACGCACCAAACCAGCATATTTTTTTGAACCTTCCATATGCAAGGCGTGAGCAAGTGTTGCCCAGTTGCTCAGTTTCAATAGACCGTATGGTAAAAACTCCAGCGACTCGCATATTTCTGGGGGCTGCCAATGTTTTATAGGGTTTACTCAGATATGTGAAGCTAAATTAAGCAAGTCAGAATGTTTATGCAGTGTAAAATTTGGGTTTGACTTTAAGTTTGATATCTAAAAGTTTTATTTCGACACTGGGGTCACTTAAAGTCTGCTAAAGTTTCTGTATGTGTACATCTGTGTAAATGTGGTGTGTGTATATATAAATTTCTGTTTTAAATAGAAATGGTTTATAGTATTTAAAATCAAAACCATTAACAAAATTTGTTTTCTTGGTTTTGGGAACCAACTAGCTACACGAGTTACATGGTTGCAGCTCCAATATCATCATATGTATATGGATACACATTACTGCAACGTAATTTAGGCTGTTAATTTACAGATGGTGGTCAGTGCCCACATAAGGCACTGTCTGTTATTAATAGATACACACCTTGAAATACCTCATTTTTATTGTATCAAAACATTGCTAATTCTCTAAGGAGCTTGTTTGTTTGTCCTTGATATTAGTTAAATATTCTCATGTGATAGAGACTATAGGACTGGTTAGTAAAATCAAGCTGAATCAAGAAAACCAAGACATTTGTAAACTTCTTTGCTGGAGAAAATACCCTTTGGCTTTGCTCCCCCAAAGGATTAGATTTTGGTCAGTTCTGATTTCATCTGGACAGTTTTAACTCCAGCATAATCGTGACTTGCATTTCCCTGGAGTGAAGAATGTGACACTTTTCAGGCTTGTGGGTTTGAGCGGACAAAGCCTCCACTGACCCCTTTAAGTGTAAGACTGAATAAATAGGATCAGACAGCCTGTCATGGGTGCACTGTAAATAAGTTCTTTAAACTGCTGTTGGTAGCAAAAGGAGGAGATTTGGGGCCATGTAGGGTCTAGGATTAGTTCCTTCTATGAAAATTCAGCTGCTTATTCTGGATTAGGATTTAGGTTGTTACCTTAAACTAATTAAATAAAACCCAAATGCCTCTTGAGCAGAACATACCCAAGCAAGCTATAGGATAGAATTAACTGAGGGATATTTGCACATTTGGTGACCCGTGTCCATATTTAAGGTGGATGACCGGCAGGGTTTTCAGGTCGTGTGATACATTTTAGGATCCGGTCATGTTTTTAGTGATCCATAACTCTGACCAATTTTAACAGGTAGTTTTGAAATATTCCTTAGGAAGTCCTTATTTTAGGTTGCATATTTGGAGAGAATTTGAGCGAAAATGGCCGGTCCAATTCCAAAATAAAATCCTCCTTTTGTTTGTCTTCCTTTATTTTCTATCCTTCTGGAATAAATCTTTCTGAGCTTTCCTCTGTAGCCTTGAGGGATACGCAGCTTTTTAATGAGAACTGAGAGTCTCGTGTGATCGCATATGTCCGCTGGCTGGGACGTGAGAAAAGCAGAAAGTAGAGCAAGATGTTCAACAAAACAATTACAGTTGATAGTGCTGTGGCAAACCCGGCACTGGTGTGTCAGAGGGGTTTAATTAGTAGAATAATTTTGGGGATGTAGGGGGTTCAGCTGTGTGGGGTCTCATTTTCCCCATCCTGGTGATTTTTCCCTTTGTTTAGAGGCTCAGAGGAACTTGGAATTTCACAGTGAAGCTCAGTGGCAATCGCTCACCTGAACTGGTGCGCTGCTACGGCATGTAGAATTTTCAGGTTTCAGGAGTTTTTAGCATTATGTTATAAATATGTTCAGGTGCACCTTGGAATCGGTGTCATTCAAATAATTTGGCGTCTATCAGGAATCTGGCCAGAATCTCAGGTTTATGGCAAGGGTCACCACCAGGCAAAACATGTCGTTTCAGAGTAATCCTCTTGAGCATCTGTACACCGCTGTCCTTCACCCGGGGTGTGCACGGCAAAGGGGCGGTTGTGCACAGAGAGTGATGGCTCTGTATCCGGTTTCCGTATGTGCTTATGTGTTCAGAGCAACTGTAAAAATGAGAACTGGAACCCTGCATTTATCCTTCTAAGCACTTCCTAGTGTTTGTAGCGTCTTCAGGGATGGGATTTTGAAGTTGTGCAATAGGGTGAAGTTTGTGTTTCATTGTTTTTCCGTGTCTTGGCCATGGCTGCTGCTTTCAAGGCTCCCTTGTGCCTTGCTGTTTATCTGTAATAACATGTGCTAGATCTGGTGTGAAACAGCCTTTCCAGAGAGGCCCTTTTCCAGTTACAAAAGGGAAGACATCACCTCTTCAGTTATAACTGATTGCCAGGGCTCGTTTTGTGGCGCTGCTCAAAAGCATATCAAAATGTTCTGAAGTGTATTGTTGAAAAACTGTAATAGAAGATGCTTAATCACAGTGACGCAGAAAGCTAATGCGTACCCCTAGTGATCATCTATAAATATGGAATGATACTTGAATTGTTAATGAACTATTTGCATTTCAAAGTTTGATGAAGCTTGATTTATCATTACACAATTTGCTCATTGTCTAAATATTCCAAAATTGTGGTGTTCTTACATTGTCACTTTCCTATTTATTGTTATTTATATTAATAGCCCTTACATATTTCTTTCCATTTCAAAAACCTCAAAGCACTTTACAGGCGAAGGTAAGTCTTGTTACCCATGTTACTGACATGGTGAAGTTAAGACACACTTATTCACGGTGACGCAGGTCGGTAGCAGAAGTGGAAACAGAACCTGTGTTTCCTCTTCCCAGTTCAGCATCCGTTCCTCACCGACATATGGCTTCTGAAAAAAGTGTAGGAGAATAGTAGCTCAGTACAAGAGGCAGCACAAATGCTTTGTATATTGAAAAAAAATTCCTAGAGCTCATATAAATCTAATTATGTGTCTTTCTTTTTTCTCCTTTTGGATGTTTTGTTCATGTGACTGGCCGTCGATATTTAGAAGAAATGCGTATTCCTACTCCTATTACTTGTAAGTACTTGGCTGGAGATGGTGCTTCTTGAGTGTGCTTGCCCTGTGGTAATTTTGTTCTTTGTTGTATTCTTTCTTTTTGCCACTTTTTTTTTTTTCCCATTCCATTTCTCCTTGTCTTTCCAGCAGCTTGTGTTTTATTTTCTCAGTTTCACACTGTTGTGTTTGCCCCGTTTTACCGTTGCACCTGTAACTGTGCCTGCAAAGACCTGAATGTCCACAGATATGTCAGTTACGGTTTATAGTTCTTCAAATGCCGGTGGACAAGTACAGAGTGCCCCAACTGCACCTTTTTTAATTGTCCGTTGTATTTAGCCAGCCTGCAGGGAAATTCACACCTCAAAGTTGTTGGGAATTTCTCAGCCATGGATGTAAGCTTTTTTAAAAATGTAACATTTCTGACAACTAGGATTCGACATTGTCTCAGGAAACATCCCCGTTCCTGGAGTTGCCAGGTTCCGAGTGTCAGTTTAGACTGTTGGATGATGAAGTGGTTCCAGATATTCAGGTCTAAATCACCTGTCCAGTCCTAATGACAATGCTGCATAATTAAGGCAGTTGTTAAGACGCATGAAAATACTTCACGCATCAGTACTTCCAGAGCCATCTGTTGTCTCAAGACTGAGGGGCTGGAAAGTAATCAGGGCCAAGCTGTTTCTGCCGTGATAATAGTTGTCTGAGGATCAGGAGGAGGAGAGGACTGGATCAATGATCTGAGGAAAGAGCCCTGGAGAATGGAGTTGGATGCCTTTGGTGCCACCGGAGGGTTGGGAGGGCTGGAGAAGGCAACTGTTGTGGCTGTGAGAAACGAGTCTCAGAAGCAGCAGCCGTATCTCTGACCGAAACCTTTCCCCCAAAGCAGCAACCTGCCAGACTTTCCAGGGCTCTGACATGGACAAAGTTGTCCGAAGGGCCACGTCTGCTCTGCCAGCCCCTCCTACTCTGCACCTCTGGCAATTCCCTCCATTGACTGTTCCTGCAGCTCATCTTGATCTTGGTCTGGTGGTGACTTTGTCCTGTGGGCACAGCTGGGAGGTGTTC
>NW_009646501.1:433988-476625 GCF_000708025.1 Charadrius vociferus
TGGAAGTTGGCTTCTTTTGCGTATGAGTTGATTTACACGCAAAGAACGGGGCAAAGCAGTCGAGTGTGAGGATCCCAATGCATCACCTGTTGGAGGGATTGTGCTTCTCGATGACATGTCAGAAAATAGTTGAAAGAGGAACATTCCCCACTTGCTAAGTGTGTGCAGAGCCTAAAGACGCCATAATGAGCATTGCCGTTGCCCAGTTACATCACTGTAAATGCAGAGTAACTCCCTTTCCTCTAGACTTCACACTGGTTCACCAAGAATGGGATTTGACCTTAAGTAGGTCAGATTTAAAGAGAAGTTTAACTAAGTGTTAAAGTAGGGGTTGGTTTTAACATAGGTGCTATTAGTGAGTTGCAATTCTTGCCAGAACCTCTCCTCTCCTGCACATTTCTCATGAAGGTCGGAGAAGTGCCCTCTGCGCTGTTCTACAGTTTTGGTTTCCTGACAGCCAGTCAGCACCATTGCCAAAAAAATTCAGTCCCCACTTTTCCATTATAATTTTGTCTTCTTCCAGCAGGCGGTATGTGGTCGGAATGTTCCCTGCTTTATTTTATTTTGAGATTTGTGTATTTGAAAAGATGAATCAACTTCTGAGCCCTATGTGACCCCTTTTTACAACCGCATGACAACACTGCTTTAAGCAGTCCGCTGAGGATTACTCTGCTACAGAGAAAGTAAGGACATCATTAAGCGGTCTCTTCCCTGTCTTGTGATGGCTTCTGTGGATCAATATACTGGCACTTTTTTTTTCTCAGGGAACAGGAGAGTGACTCAGGAAAAGCGAAGAGACAAACCTCTGGAGGCCACCCAAGCCTGAGGTTGCAATGAGCTTCAGCAGTAGCAGAAACAAGTGCTTTAGTAAGATTTAATAAGGCAGAGGTACACCATGCAACATATCACAATCCTATGTGTTCATAGCACCCCATGGAAGCACTCAGTGGAGATTCGAGCTCAGGATGCATAAATCGTCTATCTACATCTCCCTGGTACTGCACCCAACATTTTTTTGCAGAGCTTAAGCACAAGCTCTGTGCTTTATGGTGTCCCAGGTACTCCATCAAGCATGAGCTCTGCTAGCTGGACCCAACACATAAATAGACATCACAATAAATACTTATGTCATCAGGCTGTATGTGTCAGAATTTAGTTTCAGATTGAATTTTGGCTTCTTCCCTGATCTGGCAAAACCAAGCTCTGCTGTTTGTGTTTGTTTTTTTGTTTTTTTTTTTTCCCTGCACAATAGTCAGGGTGTGAGGGATGTCCCAGTAGTGAGGGAAGAAAGCAAGAGAATCCATGAAGGGACATATGATGACGAAATTCTACCGAGTTTCGTGTTTCAGTTTTCACATGGAATAGGATGTTTCATTATGATTGCAGATGACAATCTTAAGTTGCAAAGGACTGTGTAATCCTTAGCCAAAGCTGAGAGAAATTGTTACAGCCTCTTGTAAGCAGAGAAGTTTGATTTATGTTTATTTGAAATGTTGTGAAAATAGGAGCAGCAATATGTATATATAGAAATTTTTAAAATAGAATTGGTTTCCATACTAGGACTTCGTGTGAATGCTTTAGTCCTGAAGCAAAATTCAGTTGAATGAGTTACCAGCATTGAAAAGCAGGTCCTTAAAGAGATCTGCTGGCAGACCTCTAAATAGGACCATATGGACTACATCGCTTTATTTATAGTCTCTGTTTCTGGACTTCAAAGTTGTGCTGCTTAGAGTAGTTGTCATCTGCTTTCAGATAATTCCTCTCAAGCCTTTGTCACCTGCTATACTCAAATTTCTTCTTGTTAAGGACCAAAATCTCCAACCCTAACTCTTCCAGACAGGTCTTACTGATAAGCCTATTAAAGTCACAGAGACTTATCTTATGAAGTACAGATTTTTGCAGAGATGGACCATAACTGCTGTGGTGGTCTCTAGACTGGAATTCTGCCTGCAGCCTGTCTTGTGTTCTGCTGCTCTCCAGGACTGTAAAATCTGTTTCTGTTCCTGCAGCTTTGGTGCAACCAGTCAAAAATACTCATTTATAAGAGCAGTTCTTGTAGCTATTTTGTGCATATTTTCTGCATACCAGGTAAATAGTTGTGGGATTTTTGTATAGCAACACTTCATTAAAAACTTCCTATAACATATAGGAAGGGATATTATTGTGGCTGAAAGAGAAGGCCATAAAGACCTTTAATACAATTTAAGTGGAAATACAAACCCAGGAGGCCTCTATTCCTACCTTGCGAAGTCATCGTGCAGGATTAATGTCATTTTGTGTATTTCCATTTACCCACCGTTAAAGGTTATTTGCTTGTGATTTGGGATCCGTGGCCAGAACTTGGTTTTGCGATGGGAAGAGGGAGATGCGGAATTAGGAGTTGCTGTCCTGGTGCACTCATTGCATCGCTGCCACCAGGGTGATGCACGAGCCTTTTCAGAGGAGTTACTCTGTATTTACACCAATCCAAATGTTGTCTATGGTTTGTATGGAATTGCGAACTCTGTCACATTGCGCTTAAATTTGATGCCTTGTAAGATACGATGTGCAATGTGAGATAGGAACCCATCTATGGCTTAAAGGTTTTGTTTCTTTTCCTAGCGGAAGCTGTAAAACACAGACAGCAATTCGTCTGGTTTAAAGGAGGTTTTGCATTTAATGACAGACACCTCTTGTAACAGTATTTTCTGCTACAGCAACCCATATGGAGATTTTATCGTTTCCTCACCGTGAAAAGGGATGGAAATGTTTTCTGTGTGGGGGCTGAGGTTGTTTTGGTTTGTTTTGATTCTTTCTCCTGGGCTGGGTAATGCATATCGAATGAAATTTAATGAAGAGTAATATCAGACCAGAGAAGTATTTCTGGAAATACATAGATTCGTGTATGTGTTACAAGCACTCAGTTTAATGTTATTTATACGAAAAGGGCACTCAATGGCCAATCTGTTGTTCTTTCCGCCTGAACTGGCCACAGTACTGAGGACACGACTGCGATGTAGGAAGGCCCCTCAACTCCCATCGTAATTTCATACCAATTTTGATTGTTGTGGTGGTTTCAGCCAGAAGTTTCTTTTCATTGGAGAGGTTCTGTCAAAGGTATTAACCTAAATTTATACTTGCATTTTCTGGAATAACAGAACTTGTGCTGAATTTATTTCCACCGTCTGTGTCTATTTCTTTGAAAAGAAATAGAACGTTATTTTATTTATAGGCATACCTCTGTATAACCACATACAGACATAAATATCTCCATATATTTCCATGGATGGTGGGATCTGCCTGCACAGGTCAGCTTGCTAAATCAGAATTTTAAGAAGAAACTGGCTTTCTCATTCGATGTTGGAAGAACAGAATCAGGAATCAGTGGTTATGCCAGGCCAGTGAAAGCAAATTAAAAAAAAAAAATAATAATCCTGAAAGTATGTGAGATTTTATTTAGAACATGTTTGTGTGGGGATTGCAAGCCTAAACTTGGCAGAGGGCAGTGCTCGCTGGCTGTGTATAGCGGTATAGACCTGCACGGCGTGGCAGCTACGTGCGCCTGTCTTGTCTAAAGTTTATATTGTTGTAAGTAAATGACCTCCACAAATGGGGATTAATTTGATCAAGTAAAGCTTAGAGAATGCAGCCCTAAGTTTTTCCAGGCCCTCTGTTTGTATACACACAGATTCAGAGCATCTTTAGACTTTTATCTACATTACATCACTTTCTCGTGTCAAGTAACATTTGCTCTGTAAGGAAAAGCGGTGCGGCTGGTCCTCGCTCTTCGCTTCGCCTTTACTCTGGTGAATTCCCTTCTGCTCCTGCATGAACCCGCACTGAGTTTGCCTTCACCATGGCAGGCACTGAAAGAGTAGGACAGAATCATAGAATTGCTGAGGTTGGAAGGGACCTTTAAGATCAATAAGTCCAACCATTAACCCAACCTGACAAAACCACTTCTAAACCACATCCCCAAGTACCACATCTGCCCTTTTTTTAACCACCTCCAGGGATGGCGAATCCACCCCCTCCCTGGGCAGCCTCTTCCAATGTTTGATAACCCTTTCCGTGAAATTTTTTTTCCTAATATCCAATCTAAACCTCGCCTGGCGTAACTTGAACCCATTTCCTCTCGTCCCATCACTCGTCACCAGGCAGAAGAAGTCAGCTCCCACCTCTCTACACCCTCCTTTCAGGGAGCTGTAGAGAGCGAGAAGGTCTCCCCTCAGCTCCTCTTCTCCAGGCTGAACACCCCCAGTGCCCTTGGTCATTCCTCATAAGACTTGTCCTCCAGACCCCTCGCCAAGTACAAGTGAAGCTGTCTCCACGCTTGCCTGGAAGTGGGGGATGTGCCCGTGCAGGGGCTGTAAGAAGCAGTAAGCTGCCCGTGTGCTCAGGCCAGAGAATGTTTCTTGTCTCTGCTGAGTGACCGTCTGCACAAAGATTTGGCTCCTGTGATGAGCTGCAGTTCTCTGCAGGCCCATGGGAGTGTGGGGAGGAGATACCCCCCTGCCAGGCTGCCGGGACCCTCTGCTGCTTCTCTCGTTCCTCCTGCCCTCTCTTTGAAGACCTCTGGTGACCAGGAGTTCACAGCCCACCTGCCCGGTTGGCTTGAGAGATGGGCAACCTCCACTGCATATAGTTTTCCCAAAGTTTAATATGAACAGCCCTTCCCGTAGCTCAGCCCCATGGCTTTTTTCCCAGCCCCACAGAGAGGGAGAACAGCTTCCCCGTGGTGTCTTTTCACGTGTTTGAAGACCTATCAGCCTATTTGATTTTCTTTTCTCTAGGTTAAAGACCTATATATCCTTTGGCTTGTAGGTCATGTTTTTCTAGATTTACCTTTCTTGCTCTGCCTTTGCATGTACCTGTGTGTCGCTTTGGCTCACGTCTTATCTGAAGTGCCGTATTGCAGCAGAGGCCGTAGCGATCCTCCGTCAGAGCGAAAGGATTACCTGTGGCTTGCAGACCATAGTGCCACCTATAATCCCTCCCTTATTTTTACACCAGCATGAGACTGTTACTTGAATGGAGTTTGTGATCATCCTCAGATGTAGGCGACAGAGATCCTTTTCAACAGAGCTGCCGTTTAAGCGGTGCTCCCTGTCGGGTGTTTGCGTGGCTGATCGCCACCTGCCTCACGCTTGTGTAGATTTTCATCATAAATAACGTGTGTACTCCGAGCAGGCTGCTGCGCACAAATATCTAAAAGGAATTGTATTTTGTAGCTTTCTTAAATTGCTTATTGAAAATGAGGGCAATATGCAATTCTTGTCTGTAGGAGGGAATTTCTTGTTTAACTTACGTGATCTATATCTAATGTCTAAATTACCTGTGCATGCAAATCTACATTATAGTGTATATAATCCATCCTTGTGAAACATCTAAAATTAAATCTGTCAACGTACACGTACAAGAGCTCTTTAGGAGTGGCAGTTACAGATTTAACGTTCGTGCATGTAAAATTGATATAAAAAGTTAGAGAAGAGTTTGCAAGCTGCTTTTAAAAAAATAATCCCTGAAGTTTATCTAAACCCCTGCGACACAGAAATCTGATCCTGTGGATACCTCCAAATATTGTTTGAGCTTTCAGATTGATGCTCACGGCAGTAAATGCTTTGTTCTTGATACTAAGTTTGCATTCCTTGACTGTTAACCTGGAACTACCACAATTTTAATATAGCATTTCAGCATTTTATACCATTCCATTCTCTGATAGGAGTAGAAGCTTCAAAAATAGGTGAAACAGATCCAGCCCCCCCCGAAATTCACACTTAGTTGGGGTTCGCTGCCAATAGTTTTTATCCTTGGTTGGGTCAGCTTCAACTGCCTGATTATACAGCTGGTCTCATTTTTGTATTCTACTTTGAGCATCTTTCTGTCTCATCCCTCCTGTGTGTGTGTATAGTGCCTGTAAACGTCATCTCTTCATTTACAAACCCTCTTGAACTGAAAAGGGCAACCCAGTAAACCCCATCTGTGGACTCCTGTTTCCTTCTTGGCGCATTTTCCTTACACTTAAATGTAAACCAGCCGTTAATGTCATCTTATTCACATTTTGACATTTCAATCTCTTCCCCTTGTGTTGATTGTATCAGACTCTTCTTCCAAATACCTGCCCGGTCCTTTATTTCTTCCCCTTTTCAGCTGCATAATGCATGAGATGGAAAGTGTCTTCCCGGTGCCTGGCTGTGCCGGGGACGCGCTGGCAGCAGCCCGCAGCGCGCCCGTGATTGACACTAATGCGCTGCGAGCCGCTTCTGCTGGCTGTAGGAGTTGTTGTGTTTCGGGGAGGCTGGTCAGTAAGGAGAGCAGGAGCCGTGTCACTGATGCAGCTTGTCAGTGGTTCACAGAGATCTCTCGGAGTGCCCTATTTTTGGAAACAGCATTTCCAGATAAATGCTTTTGCAATTCCGAAGGCATTTTGACATGCTGGGGAATAAACCTCTACCTAGCTGGGGGTTTAAGTCACTTCCCTAAGATTCTAGAAAGTGCTAGTCATTAGATTTTATAATCTTTTCTATGAATTATAATGACGGTAAGGACCAAATAGGCTTAGTCCTGTGCTGCCACTCTCTCCAGACACATAACGGAGGCAGAAAAGGCACATTTAGAAACCGAGAGCCCCTTGATGTGTCTGGCAAGCTTAGCTCTGAAATCCTCAAAAGAGATCTGTCTTCCTTTTCCCTCTAAATTTAGATGAAGAATTTTCACGTTCTTGGACTAGAGAGGGAGAAAGGTGGAAACCGATAACACGCTGTTGAAAGAAAATCGTAGCGTTTTCAGATGCAGAGCAATTTTCTGTGTGGCTTCTCTCTGAAGTGCGTAAGCGTTAGCTGGTCTACCTGCGAGCAGCCTGGTTTGTGCGTGCGAGTTAGATTGAGAACTTTAAACTCATGTCACCTTTTCTTTTTAGGCATTCAAGCCAATGTTTTAGGGGCCTCTCTGTCTTCTACAGGACCAGGTAGAACTGCTTTGCATAGGGCTTTGTAAGCAGGCCTTTGGGGACTGATGGGCTTGGGTTTGGGGTTATTTTTTCCTGCCTAGCACATGCAGAAATGTTATTGCTCATTCACTGAAAGAGAAAATGAGTTTGCCAGTTCCGGCTCTTTGTAGCTTGTTGGCATCTCTGAAAAGATACCAGGCAATGGGACTTACAGGTAATTATTGTCGCAAATAATTCAATCTGGATTTAATAAGGAAGTCACTCTTTTTGACTCACCATTTTTAAACGTCAGCAGTGGTCGTCTGTAATGGCTCACCCCAGCAGTCCAGAGTGCTTGTTATTAAGGACTTCGGCATTTTGGATTAGTATTCCCCACTGAGGAATTTTAATTCCTGTTGCTAAAGAATTCACACAGCCCTGTATGATTAGCAAACCTAAAGGATTAAAAAAACCACCTCGCAGGGTTAATACGCTTCAAGACTATTGTTGTTACCTCAGGTACCACAGCACAAAAAAAGGGGGCTCCCACAGCCGCAGCTCGTAGTTAATAAATCTGACTGTGCTAACATTGCCGAACACTGGAAGCAAAGCTTTTAACAGCAGCAAACGCCAGCTTTTTGCTTCATCGCTCAAGGAGGTTCCTCTGTTTTCATCTTCGTCTGCAGAAGTGGATACACCATGGAGATTTTCTGAGATCCAAATACGCGCTCTGTAATTACGTACCCAGTTTGAATAGCTACGGGTTTGAATTGAAACCACGAACCACAAAAGCCTGAACCTCGACTGGTTGAGCAGATGAAACAAATTTCATTTGTTCAAAAGTTTGCATCAAACATTGGACGCTTCTCCATAAATCTGTGCTCTCCTGGTCTGGATTATCAGCGTGCCTTAAGATAGTCATTTTCCCACAGACGGAGGCAAAGGTTTTAGTTCTCTTTGACCCTTCCTTGCAAACGAGCGCGACTGGCCCAGCTACCCATCTCACCCAGGGCTGGGGCTCAGCTGTGCGCTTGAACTCGCTTGTAAATGCCGCTCTGACATGTGCTGTGAATAAATAAAGCCTGTTGGAACATGTTGCGAGGAATATCCTTTTAAGAATCTAATGAAGTTTAAAAGATGGGTAGTACTTACAATAAGCATGTCATTTTACTGAAGAAAAACCTCTTTGCAAAATGATTTAGTTGTTAGGATTTTTTTTTCTTTGAGTTGGAGGAAAAAAGAAAGCTAAAGCTCCTTCTTACAGTAATCTGTTTTTCTCCCTTTTATTTTGTTTTATTTTCTTATCTACGGAAGTCGTGTAAGCAGAGTTCTTTGCCGGTGGTAGGGATTTGTGTGATATTTTTTCAAGGTGCGGTTTGTAGAATGTCACACATTCATTTTTAAACAGTTTTGCTCTCTGATATGACTGAAGCACAGGGCAGTCAAATGTCAATGGAAGCTTAGCAGCTCACTTTTCCTGCTTCTCCCCATTTTCTTATTATTAGCTGTGTTTGCAAATGAGGAGCCTCTTACGTTCTGGGCTGTGTTAGTGTTTTCAGAGCAGGCAGCGTTTCTGCTTTTGCCGATGTTTTTTGACATCTCGAAATAAGAAAAGACACATTTTCCCAGAACAGAGGTGTATTTGGACATTTCTAAAATAACTTCAGCCTGTAATTTGCCCCACCCTTCACTGACTGTCGCCCCTCAGTGCAGTTTGGGTGTGTGTCAAAATTCCCTAGAGGCTGTGTCCTCGCTGCTCTGCCTGGGGACGGGGTGCGGGTCCTGCTCCAGCCCTCGGCTGGCACAGAGTCAGGGCGCGCTCCCCGCCAGAGCGCTCGGAGGACATCCAAGTTCCGATCGCTGCCCTCGTCCCCTGCCCTCTGCTCTTCCCGGAGCGGCTGACCCCCATATTGCCACCCTCCTCGCGGGTGACGTAGCGCTCCTACTGCTGGGGTGACGCAGGTTTGTGCAAGATGAGTTACCGGGAGGGACAGCTAAGCTCAAAGACTGGTATCGCTATATTTATTGTGCTCCACAGCAGTTACCTTAAAAAGTTGTGGGGTTTCTTCTCGTGCGGTTTGTCACATGCCCTGCATGTCTGACCAAGTGGGGTAATCGTGGTTTTCAAAATATTTTGTCATTACTTTGTTTTTAATGAGGGAAAACTGACCTTGATTTCTCCCCTCTTCAAAATACCCTAAAGGAAGCTAGCCAAGAAGCAGAAGGAGACTCAGACCAGCACGCAGAGGGAGATGGGTCCCGTGGCTACTTCCGACAAGACCTCTACCAAACTCAGTGCTGTTCACAACGAAGAAGCTTTTTCTTCCAGCTGCCAAGATGTTAATGGATTCAGTAAGTTTAACTTGCTTGCAATGGATATGTCCCCCTTGGAGAGCTCTGGGTTCTTAAAAGGACCTATTCCTATGGGCACAGTATTGAGGAGCTAGGAACGACAGTGCTAGAGATCATTGCAAAAGCTCGCTAGAAATTGGTCGTCTGAAATGCCTCTGACACTGCCCCTGTTTTATCTGTCAGATAGGTGGACAGCATTCCGTCTGACTCTAAGACTATTGAGAATAATTTATAAAGTCTGTTCTAATAACCACATCAGACAGTCAAAAAGGCACGTGTTTATTTGTTCTCCAGAAATGTTGTTTCTTTTGTGAGTAGCAGAGTCAAATCGAATCACGTAGCTGACTTGTAGGATGAAATAACATTTTCTGTATGAAATTGTTATGAAAGAAAGCATGGTCTCATGGTTAGAGAACTGGAATGGAAAGACAGCATTTCTCCTTTTGTCTGTGTCCTCAGTTTATTCCTCACATGAATTCAGTAAAGCTAATCTTAGTTAATACTTGTAAACCACTCAGACCTTTGTAGCCAGAAGAGTTTTGTGGGTAAAGCAGCACGAAGTCATACTTTAGCCTTGCTAGATCCAGATTGAGTGCATGGTGGATTGCATGGCGGATTTGTAAACCTTTTCGTATTAAATAAATTTTAACTTAGACACTATGGGAATGTCACTCCTTCTTTTGACACTTAGCCTGCTAGTTTGAACAGGGAACAGCTCTGAAACACAAGTACGTACTAAAACTCTTGTCTTTCTTAAGCATCTTTAGTGAAGTTGTTTTTTTTTCCCCCAATTACTAACGTGGCAGTGCTTATGGTACAAAATGTGCTTTGTCGTTGAGACCTTTGTAATTCCAGATTGAGTGGGACAGGCTGAGTGAATTCTTTTCCCTCTCTCTGAAGGTCATGTCAAATTCCATCTGCATGCGTTGCTACTGCCACTCTGTGTAACTTACCTGTGCGAAGGATAAAAAGGTGTTTGGGACTGTCAAGGCTAGCTGTGAACACTTTTCTCTGATATTAAATTGACTTGAGTCAAGATCTAATTTTCTCCGGTGCTGAGTAGCTGTATCTCCTAAAGAAAACAGAAGGAATTGTCAGTGGTTCATATCTTTGAAAGACAGGATAGCAGAGGACAGCATTGTAACAGACATCCTAGAAAGAGCAAAGGGAGCTTGTTTAAAAGGTACGGGGAAAATGAAGTTCTTAACAGTTTCTGAAGAAATCGGTATTTTTAAAACTTTTGGGATTATTTTTCCAACCAGAAAATAAGAGAAGAGACACGCTTGAAATGTGACCTCATTTTTTTCCCCTTGGTATTTTGAGAGACTAATTAAAACAACTGAGTCATTTACTTGAAATGGCAACTATAGAAAATATGTTGTATCTAATTTTGTAAAAAAGCATCCCTCCAGGTCGTCTTTTTTTTTTTTTTTTTTTTAATCAGTTAGTCCTTTACTTGTCTGACATCACTGCAGATTTTGTCACCGCCTCCCTCTATAACAGCCTGAGTCAAGCCATGGGCCGATTCTTTTAGTTTTTTCCTCTTTCTATCCATGAGAAACAATGACTGGTAAGCTGGTGTGATTTCTCGAAGTTTTTTGCTGCCAAGTCCAGGATGCTGAGGGGTGTTGGAGGTAAGTTTTCTTCTGTGCAGTACTGTGCACATGCTGATACAGGAATTTTATGGGTAAAAGACTTCATTTTAAAAAGATTGCCTTAGTAGAGTTTAATGCTTGAGGGTTTCTATACAGGCCTACTCTTTTTTTGAGTAACGTTTGAGTAACGTAATAGGTTTACTTCTTAACGTTCCTGCTAACTAATAGAGTTTTACAGGGGGTTATCCATCCCAGCTTTTGAAATCAGCTGTCTATCTTGTGCAGCAGTCAAATTCCTTCTTGAATTGTCCTTTTGCCTCCCAACAGAAAACAGCATTTGCAGCTGTCTCATGAGAGGTAGTCATCCTCTCCATCTCAGCCCTCGGTTACGGGAGCCCGAGTTGGCTGTAGCAGCGACATGGAAATACCCCTCTCCTTTTAGAAGATAGTCCACCAAGAAGAAGCTAAGCGGTTTTGATCCCAGAATCACCTTGCTAGCTCCCAAAAGCAATAAAACAGAACCGAGACAGCTTCTTAAGTAGGAAACCTCACAATTATTTAATGACTTGCAAACCAGTTTACCTCCAGATGAGTGTCCTTCCAGGGCATGTGTCCTTCCCTCCAGTTTTTCCTTCCCATCTGAATAATTTTAATGACTTTTCAGACAGAACAGATTCCGTGAGTCCCTATAGAAGCTTTATTCTTCCCATAGTTTCTCTCTCCAGCGTGGCCAGTGGTCTGCTCCCAGTGCAGGAGTACTTTGCTGTTCTTGGATCACCTCCTCCTGCCGTAGCTTCCCCGTTTGCTGCCTGTCTTGCTGCT
Organism: Charadrius vociferus; assembly: GCF_000708025.1. Classification (NCBI taxonomy): domain Eukaryota; kingdom Metazoa; phylum Chordata; class Aves; order Charadriiformes; family Charadriidae; genus Charadrius; species Charadrius vociferus. Next base: position 445,665 of record NW_009646501.1, read on the forward strand.
GCCTACAGCACGGTCGCCCCGCAGGGAGCTCCCACTGGCGCGTCCAGCCGCTATGGAGCAAGAGGCAACGTCCCCCTCGTTGTGGCAGGTGCTACCTGGCACTCTGCATGGTGAAGGACACCAAAAGTGAGCAGCTGCCTTTCTGCTTCTCAGCCCCTCCTTCTCTGAGGGGACAGACGTGGGCGCTTTTAGGGGCAACTCTGAAATTAAAGGTGATTCTGTCGTCACTAAGAGTTACCATCCTCCTGGCTCTGCTGGTAGTAAAAATGCAGATTTCTTCACCAACTCCATCTCAGTGTTTTAGGGGGAAATGCTTCTATTTTGCAATGTAAACACATGCAGATGATGTCATCCATAAAGTCCTGCTGTTTGGGTGCAGTGGAGTCCTTTGTCGAGGCCAGTGTGATGCTCAGGAGCACACAGTCCTGGTGGACATTTATAGTTTTGAATTCCGTTATTTGGCAGAGGTGTTCATTATCAAATGTAATTACATTCTGGAAGATCTGTCTCTTCTGTGCTGGAACAGGGAGAGCTCAGGTCTTGTTGAGAAGTGGAAAAGAAATGGGCATTTATCTTCCCTGGCCCAAAGCAAAGCCCCTCATCCCTCTTTCCGTTCTACACTGGCATTTGTTATTCAGGCAGAACTCTTACTGTTACATACAGGAGTTTGAAGAGATTTTATGGACTCAGCCTCTGTCTCTGACACCATATGGAATCAGAATAGGCAGTTGCTGAAAGACAAATTAGTCCGTGGCTATTCCAGCTTGTCCAGTTTTACCCAGGGATTATGTGGAGGTGAAGCAGGCTCATCACAGTTGTTCATTTTTTCAACTATCTTGCTTTTTTTAAAAATAAAAATAGATCCTAAATCCATTAAAGGCAGATGATGGTACCTGCGGCGTTTGAGCTTGCTCCTCAGCTTGCAGGAATGTTTGGAAAGCAGCGGCGTTCTCCTCCCCGTGGCACAGCCCAGGCACACGTGTAGGCATTGACTCGGCACGGGCTTGTTATGAAACAAGATGACAAACTGAAGGCAAGATGCGCCTAAAGTCATCCCCCAGCATCTGTGCACTGACCAGAAGGGTGTGCGAGGGGTTGTTTTTGCATATAAATTGTGCACAGTTTGGCAGCCTGTCTGTGTGATGGGGCAAGCAGTGTAGGGTATCATCTTAGCAGTGATGCACTAATGATCTGTCCTGCGCAATGGAGCTGCTCTTCTGGCTTTGCAGTCCTAAAATGCCATGGGCAGGGCTTGTCCAGGAGGATGCCGTGTCACCAGCATAGCCATCTTGACATCCTTGGGGGGTTTCTGGCAGGAACTGTTTGATTCTGAGGATTTAATCTCTTAAAACACAGCCGGTTTTGCTAGAGACTGAGTTATTAGGGTGTGCTTAAGTTTTGTGACATCTCCGCTTGGGAGGAGACCGCTTCCCAGACAGCCTTCGGGAGTGACGCTGGTACAGATTAGGTAGGTAGCTTTAATGTTACAGGCAGAAGCACGGTTTGGAGACAGCACTTTGGAAGCTGTAAGGAACCGAGTTTTATATTAGCGGGCACTACTGTGCACTTACCAAGTTAGTGTGCTTTCACTAGTGCGAGCAAGGAGATAAGATGAAGATGTAGGTAAGTGGCAATTTGGGGTGTTAAGGATCGCTTTTAACCAAGAAACATCTAAATTCACGCCTGCCCCTATCCTGCATGTTTTTGCAATGAATGAATGCGGATTTGCTGTAAGTCGCAGCAGACATCAACATCAAGATCTAGTTCTTACTCCTACCCCACAGGTAATTTTCACCCTTAGTTACATTACCTGCTAAATGTAGTCCAAGGACTCGTAGGGCCGTGACCATGAGATGTTTTCTTTAGAGAAAAATTCTAAAATGAATTTGAAGATTAAAAATTAAAGTTGAATTTCATCAAAGGCATAAAAGGAAAAAATACCAAACTCCCTTTTACTGGTTTTGATGCTGGTTTGGGATTTTTGTGGGGTTTGCTAGTTCAGAAAATCTTTCAAAAAGTAGGTAGAATCATTTTTGGAATAGGAAGGAGCCTCCACCCTTCTGCACGACTAGAGGGATCTGTGTGGCTTCACGTGCCACTCCAGGGAGTACAGAGAGACTTTTTAATGAAGTCTTAATGTGTGCCCTCATGTGAAATCCTCTCTGGAAGTGTTTCCTGTGGTCGCACACACTAGTGCCTGTAAGAACGTCTGGTTAGGTAGCAGCGCTGCGTTCGCATCTCTCATTGTATAAGCCACTACCCAACTGATTTTGCGAAAGAGCTATCCAAAGTTTTTGGAAACTTGTTTTTTGGTGGTTTGTTTTGTGGGGTTTTTTTTCCCCTTTTTCTTCTGAATCTAGGAATCGCGTTGCTGTCTCACAAATATGATTAATTTCATAAACCTCAGTTGGCAGCATTTTTAATCAGACTCCCTGAAGTGAGGTATCTTCAACTGCCTAAGTAATTTATCGCGAGCGATTCCTGGAAAGGCAGTATGGCCCAACGGAGTCATTTGTACACCCAAATTTCCAAGCCCTGACTGTTGGCTTGCTCTGTGACCCTGGGCAAACAAATTACTCTTTTTAGACCTTATTTTATATGTCTGCAAAAGTGGCCATATTCCAAGTACAGTACGAGGAGGATCTGATTTAGGCTGCACACACGGGAGAAAGTACAGGAGGCCCCAAAGGAGAGGTGCTTTATGGCTTGAAGGCGGCTGGGGCAGGACTCAGCAGACTAAGCTATGAGAAATTTGATTATTTTAATGTGTTTTCAAGTGGTCTAAGTCTGAAAATATGGCAGGAGAATGCAGAATCAAGAGTGAGTTCATTTACTAGATTATTATAAACTGCTTAGGAGGTCATTCTGCTGACTTTATGAAACTCCCTAGACTAGTGTCTTCTTTGGTTCACCCCACAGAATAACTTGAAATTTTTAAGTGGTGTTTGCTCTAGAGATACAAAAATTGCTTCTGAAATTACTTTGATGTATACTGAATTTTATCTACCTCTATTGGATTATGGAATAGTTTTTCCCTGTGTTATCTATTGTCATCTTTCTGATGTACTGAGATTTGTGTTAGCTTGTTTCCCAACATTTTGAGGAGGAGATAAATAAATGCCTGTAACTCTGAGTGAATGCAGAACGATAACAAAAGAATGTGCCTTCAGAAATGATGGATTATCATAAGAATGTACATGTATGCCATTGTAGATACAAACCAGCCTCATAAATTTACTATCAGGAAAAGAATCTCCTGCGAAGATATTGAGCCCTGCCTCCTTTCCATAAATATTTGATTATTATGGAAATAATTTGTGGATTCTTGTCCAGAGAAAGCTAATGCTTTAATGGGAGAAAGCAGGGATGCTTGTCCTGCCGAAAGAACCCAGCTCATAGGATTTGCTAAGAACACTTCTGGGTTGAAGAGCAAGTCCCGTATTACCTTGTATTGTTTTAACAAAAAAAAATTTGCTGCCCTACCTGTGTGTGTTTGTGGTACTAGTGTCCGTTGTGTTTGAGCGGGCTTATTTTACTGTTAATATTGCATTTGAGTCTCTCTAGTTTGTATTTTGGGGGTCGTTTGCGTAAGGATCTTTCTGCTACAGATGAAAACATAAGTTTGTTCCTTTGGTTAAAAGAAAGGATATCTAGAATACAGTCCTGTATGTGTATCCTGTGTAGGAACACATTGATTTACAATAACTATAATACTATATTTGGGGTCTGGAGTGCTTATATTAAAGAAAATCCATCATGATGACAATGTAATAAATGTAATATGCATGTCAAGATGAAAAATATAATTCATTTTGATAAGCCTTATATATCCCATATTACTGTGTTCTTTGAGGAACATTCTCCCTGTTCTCTTTCTCTCTCTTAATATATGTCTAAAGTCTTTTCCTTATGTCTTTCCTACCTAGCATCACCCTCTCCTTGTTCATTTTCTGTCCAAAGCAAAACCCTTCAGAGCAAATCTTTGTTGAATTCCTACTACTCAGGTACTAGTGCCAGACTTTTCTTTCATTTCTAAATTTTCTTTGCTTTTGTACGTTTCCCAATATGACCTATAGACTGAACCTTCTGAGTGTGAGATATAGCTAACCTTGTTTTCATTTTTTGTAACTTTTTTCCTATTGATCTTCTGTTGATTTCCATTGATCGTGTCGTGTGGGTGAACGGAATTCCATCTCAAAGTATCATCAGACACTGTTCCATCGACCACGCTGTTAGGTAAGAAGACAGGTATGGTGTACTGCACTTCATTGGAGAGCAAACATACTGATTGCATCTTGAAAATAACTCGGAGAACACTGTTAATAGACTGGGCTTCAAAATCATAATTAATCCTGTGGACATGTGTTGTGTTAATTGGAAAGTCTTTTGTTTCACTTATGCTTTATTATAGTTATTAATTGTCATTTTATTTTTTTAAGGGAAAGAACGGTTCAAAAATTAAGGTTTAGAAGTTCTATCAAGTATTTGTTGTTTCTTTTTGTGAATGGGATTTGACGTTCTGGACCAAATTCCCACGTATCACCTTGCCCTCGTCTTGGTTTTGACTCACGTAGGTGGTTGTGCCTGTGCAGCTGGCATAGAATCGTAGAATGGTTTGGGTTGGAAGGGACCATTAAAGCCCACCTAGTCCAACCCCCCTGCCATGAGCAGGGACATCTTCCATTAGATCAGGTTGCTCAGAGCCCCCTCCAACCTGAGTTGGAATGTTTCCAGGGATGGGGCATCCACCACCTCTCTGGGCAACCTGGGCCAGCGTCTCACCGCCCTCAGCATAAAACATGTCATCCTTATATCTAGTCTCGATCTGCCCTTTTTTAGTTTAAAACCATTGTCCTGTGAGTGAGGCTCAGCTAGGTGTGCTTCAAAGCCTGCAAATATAAGCGAGGGTTTGCATGGCCAAAGGTGATGGGACCTTACAGTTTTGGACTCAGTTGCAAGTAGAAGGGTTATTTGGAGAAATCAGAGGGTGGGTTTGGGCAAGCGGCCCCACCTCTTTCAGTGTCTGCTGAAATGCTAAATACTCAAGCGGTTTGGTATAGGTTTGAGAGGATAACAAAAAGGCAGGTTCTGAGAGGCGGAGGCTGTTCTCTGGCTGCTGGTAACTTTAGAGGGAGGTGTTAGCGTTCAGCATCTCTGAAAATTAGCTTTTCTTGTTCAGATGATAAATAAAGCATCCAGTGTGCAGCTCTTAGGTATGGGATTTTTAAAAATAATACGTTTTTACAGTAAGTTAACAGAGACAGCAAAATTGGCAGAAACTGTTAGCTGATAAAAGAAGTTATCCGGCAACTTACTGGAGGTGTACTCTTGAAAGCGAGTAATAACAGCCTGCAACTTCAGGCTCTCCCTGGAGGATGCTGCCCGCGTGCGGAATTTGAAGAAAGCAATTCCTCTGCTATGAATCAGAAGGATGATGTGTGGTTGATCAGAATCTAACCAGTGGTATTTATCAGACCTGTCATTTCGGATTATCTACAGTAAATGTTCACTTCCAGACACAGTAATCTACCGTGGCTGCTTTAAACATTACTCTGAGCGTGTTGAAGGCCCACAGTTAGACCAGGAAGAAATTACAACCGATCGCTTAAAGTGCCTTGGCTTGCGGGCTAACGGAGGTTTGGAGGGACTGCCACAATACACACATTTACCCTGCCGTCTGTCAGAGTGCTGACGGCAACGGATGAGCCCTCTTTTAACAGGGTGGGGAAGGAAGAGAGTCCTTTTTCCAGAAGGTTTGTTCTCATTTCCCAGAGACTCAGTGTGGTCAACAGAAAAGTCTAAAGGTAGATTTATCTTTCGGCTATACTTTAGAAACAGGGCCCAGCCCTGCAGTTTGCTGGAAGATGTCAAACTGTTCTCAGTCAGGGACTCGGCATCTGTGAAAACCGGACTCTCAGCTGAGGGAGCTGTTTTCCCCGCTCTGTCCCGATGGTGAGAATTACGGTGTGAACTGCGCGCTTTGCAGTGTGAAGCTCAAGGAGCCATAGACAGATTCAATCTGTGCTGCTCATGGGAAAGCAAATGCCAAAAAAGCTTCCAAAACTTTCAAAATCCAAAATTTTAAAGAGAAAAAAGAGGAAATAGGAATTAAACTGGTCTTGTGCTTATGTATTCAAAACTCTTTCACACTTAACTTTTACTAACTACTATATCTGAGTAAGGATCAATATCCCTGTTTTACACGTGGGAACTTAAGTACAGAGCACTTTTTAGACATGGTTTACACGGACTGGTTACGCCCCTGGTTCCATCAGAATTTAACAGCCATAGATGCTGTGAAACAGCTCTTGGTGTTGAAGGAATTTCTGTCTTGTGACTTAAAGACAAAATAAAAGATTGGTGTTCTGGCTTCTCGGACAGATTCACCAGACATGTTGCTGTATGAGCAAAATAAGTTTAATTTTTGACGTTTACTAATATTCATTCCTGTGAAAGAAAAAGAGATCTTAGAAAGGGGCATCAGTCATCCCACTACCAATATCCGTCTTTGGGCATTACCTGCAGTTCAGTGCTATTTGTTCGCATCTGTTCTGCCTTCTAATAAATGTTTTGTATCTGCAGTAGCAGATGACTCCCCAGGCTTGGCTGTGACATGATTTGTTGGTAGTAAGATATAGGGGATTTTGGTTTTGCCTCTACCCTGTTCCATGCTTGATTAATACTTTTTTATGTAATGCATGGTTTTAGTTCCATAATTTTCTCTAGAACTCTAGATTTAAATGTTTTGCGCAAGCATATTCACTAGAGAAGCAAATATTTAATATTAACAAATAAAGGAGTTAGATTTCCCTATTTTTAATACTTCACTGAGGCCCATGTACCAGTATTGCAAAGCCTGAGCAGGTGTAGTACAACCTTAGAGGGTGTTGTTGGAGAACACGTCCGTGGCCAGTAGTTCTCAAAGATGTTCAGCAGATGTCTCTTGAGGGGACGCAGCATGTCCTTCCCTTGCATCTATTAACATCTCCCAGCAATGTGTAAGGACATTTACCCTTGTTCTACATTTCAACTACTCGAGAGGATCCTAACAACAAGAGTCGCTGCCCTCTAGAGAGGATGAGGACTGCAGTGCCTTGTAGTTCCTTGCAGATGGGTGGAACAAGCTGCCATGAAGCCTCACATGAAAACTGGCTTCTGCTTAGACATAGAAATTTCCCCTGAATTTCAGTCTTCTGTAGCTTGGATGGGCTTTTCCCCATGCCTAATCAGTCTGCTGCGGGCACGTACACAACTTGATGTTTGAAGATCTCAGAAGATATGAAGCAGCTGATAGTGCGGCTTTAGCAAGTGTCACCATTATACTGGCTTTTTACATTGCGAGATGAGTTCTTTTTGTGCAACGGAAGCTCGAAAATCAATGGCGTGATCTGTTCAGTTGTATCCGCAGCCTCCCGGGCCACGTCAGCCTCTAAGGAGCTGTGGGAGAGCCTTTCACATCAGGTGGCTGTGCTGGTGTTGGCCTGCAGCAGAACCAGCAATGGAGGCGCGTGCCCTCGGAGGCTGTTACTTGAGCTAAATTGGGAGCTTGGAAAACTCTCTCTTCCCATCCTTAGTGGCTTCTAGTTTTGTGTGCCATTTTGAAGTTGCCGGTAGTTTTTCAGCTGTAACTAATGAATGGCTCTGTAAGGTGGGTCGGTGTGACAGCCTCTTCTCGCCAAGGGGGCGAAGCAGGGTTTGACTTGCTGAGGTCCACTCCACACGTTTGAAGAGCTGCACTGCCACGCGTGTCCCTGATAGTCCCAAGTCTCAGCCCACCTCACAAAAGCATCTTCCTTCCGTCTTGAAGGGGGTTTTCTTCTGTGCAGGCTGATGGGAAAAAATGCATGCAATAGTTTTTATAAGATTAGAATACGCTTGTGTAAGATGTTTACCAAGCGATTCTTAAAAATCTCTTAAGAATCTAGAGAAAATTACTTTCTCCAGCTTTTTTTTTCTTTTCATTATTATTATGCACATGTGGCTTCTTTGTAGCCTTTGAAATGAACGATGCATCCTCTGCTCTTTGTCAAACCTGTTGTCAGTAGGTTTTTTGTTAAGGAACGTGCCTTTTTATAGCTCGGTTGATATCATTAGACAAATGGTGGTTTAACTTTGGTTTGCCGTACCGCTGTTTGTATTGCATATAGCATATTATAGCTGGATATTTATCACATAATAAAGCCTTGATGCACACAAAAAAGCAAATTAATTTTACCAGCTTGCACTGTATCCCTAGTGTAAGGGGAAGAGATATTAGCCATGCTGCAGTCATCCTTGGAAGATGTCAAGTAATTGACAACCCTTACTGTAGTGTAGAGAGACTGGATATGTGGGTAATTAAATCCATCACAAACACCACTCAAAATATAATTTATTTTGTGCAAAGGATGTCTTATCGTGTTACACACTTGCCAAGGCTAAAAGAATAAAAATATAAGCGGAGATGATAGGCCTGTCATTTCAGACACAAGGAATCCGTCGATACTAAAGCAGAAGTTTTGAAAGAAACTTCTCTACATGTACCGGATGACACATCAGTGCAGCGTTACTTTTAGTTGTGTGAGGCACAGGTTAGTTTTCTGGTCAGAAGGCAGCATCTTGCTCTGTGTCCAGATGCTGATCTCTCAGACTAACAAAGCTATGTTGACAAAACAAGATGACATCTGTAGAAGGATCTAAAGTTTCGGTCCCCAGAGGGGCTCTGGATGGAGCAGGTCCCCTCCCAGCAGCCTTGCGGGGACGTCACACAGGGGTCTGATCCTACACAGCCACTTCCAAGCTGGGAATCTAATTTCTCAGCTACTGTTCGTCTTACCTGTGACATCTATGGAGGAGTTTTTCAGTGGAGGGAGACGTATTTATTTTACTTGTCTGGGTAGCAACAGAAGTATATAATCCAAGGTGTTGTAGCAGCAGGTAAGCAATAATATCTTACCCTGAGGGTTCCTCATCAAACGGGGAAAAATGCCGCCTCGCTGGCCTCTGCTTCAGCTTGTCTCTGCCCCTGGACTCCTTTATGTTTCTCTTGGCAGAGTGAGACCTCAGAGTTCACTTCAGCAAGTTCATGATTATTTCTCCAGCAAAGAGGAAGAAGCACCATTTTCATAAGCAGGGGCTTTGTGAATTTTAGAAGTGGAGTCAACGTTGTTAAATTTGATTATCTGCTGTTACACGCTAAACAGATAAGCTGAGAATGCCTGAGGAGTTCCCAATCAAGCTAGTTATGTGAGAGCCGGCGAATCACTGATTTAATGTCTTACACAAAATTCCGGGGTATTCTGTGAACTCTTAGGCTGATAATGAAAGTGCCAGCTTCCAGAAATCAAAATATCTGCATTGGCAACGGGTATCTTTGTACGGGGAGTAAGAGCGTTGCACTAAAAAGGGTTAGCAAACAAGCTGACAATGTATTTTGCTATTGCAAGCTGCTAATGTTAATAATGATCCTCTTAAACAGCATGTTTCCAGCAACGTGCAGAATACCTGTTTTAGTTACAGCCGCACAAAAAGAACTGTGGAAAATTGGAAATGGTTGTAGGAAGGAAGGAAGCGGAGCCCTGAACAGACTGCCCTAATGAGACTTCAGAAGCTCGCAATTGAGTTACTTTATCAAAGGGAAACTGAAGAAGTGATTTGATCAGTGCCTGCGTGGGTCAAGATTTCAAATGCTCAGAGGGCTCTTTAATCTAACAGAAGGTGTAATAAGATTCAGTGCCTGCAAGTTGAAGCTGAGCAAAATCAAATTGCAATTAAGAAATGTTTAGACAGCAAGGGTAATTAACCGTTGCCACAACTTTTGGGGTCAGAATGGAATCGCCATCTCTTGAAATGTTTTAATTTGGATTATTTGTTGGAACTGTATTCCATCTTTGGTGTGCAATGAAGTACGGAGGTATGTCTCCCTATCAAAAAAAATGAGGACATATGACTAGAAATAAGATGTGCATATGAAATGTAATCCAAAAAAACGTGGTGCACAATTCTGTATGTTTAGTAGTTTCTGAGTATTAGAGTGAATTATTTCAAGCATCTTTCGGGGTGGGGGGGGAATAAAATCTGTTTTCCCAATTCGCTCTTCTCACTGAAAACTCATAAAAGGCACACACACTTTAGAGGCACTGCCGAAACTTTAGTGAAAGTCTTGGCCAATTTGTCCTACAAACTCATCCTCATTTGCGAGGGAATGGGGGAATCTTTGTGAGAAGGGAACGGGGAGAAGGGACTATGGAAGATTTCTGTCACTTGGCTTTAGTGCAACGATTAAAGCAGGAGCCTGACTTTGCTGAGGCGCTGCTATTTTTGTTGTCTTTTCCAGTAATAACGGTGCCAAAAGGAACGAGATGTGGTTTATAGCTGCAACTTGCAGGAAAAGCAAAGGCTGTTCACAAGCCCTCCAAAGATCCTTTTGGTTGGTAGTCCTCGTGAGAGATCAGTTTGGTGCTGCCTCCCCTCCTACCCACACTTTGAATTGTCCACAGAATTGCTGTAAGCAGCGCATCTTGAGGGAAGGTGGTTGAGTGCCTCGTTAACCATGGTTAGGTTCAGGCTCATGGGGTGATTAGACGGAGAAGGAACAATATGTTCCTTGCAGCAGGCTTTATTAGCAGAACATATGAATGCCAGGCTCACCTCGTGCATAGCGATTTGTATCCATGAAAGCCCCTCCGCTCTGTCTTTGGCCCAGATAAAACACTGGTGCGAAGAACCCACAGCAGTCCTGAGCTGGTGCAGAGGTCGGGCTTGGGTTTTCTGTCAGGTGGCGCAGAGGCCATTCAAGATGCGTTTGTCACGGCCGTCCAGAGGAGGTGATCTGCCCGGTTTCGGCTCTGTGCATCACTGGGTTGAGGGTAGGATGACCCGGATTGTGTGATGTTTTATAAGCAGCACCGCGTGGCTGGCAGAGACACGCAAACAGTGTGACGCCGCGGACCCTGCTGCCAGAGCTGTTACTACAGGCGGTGGGGTTGTGCCGTGTGTGACCCGTCTGACCAAAGAGAGCAGAAGCGCGGTCGTCACTCTGAACTCAAAGGCCAGGGTCAGGTCCTTCTTTGCTACTGAGCAGCTTCTTCCGCTTCCGTGTTCGTAACACGGGTACTGCTTTGAGGGAAGTCATCCTGGAAAGGAGGGGGCATCGCTTTTCTGGCTATCGCCTCTCCCTGTGATATTTCTCGCTGAGAAGAGAGACGAGTGTACCAGAATTAAAGGATCTGATGAAGAGAGAAATTAATAATTGCCTGCAAAGGAGCTGAGTGATCTGAGCTGTGTCGTACAAGTAGCCTGTGCTCTGCATGTGCCCTGACTGTATTAGCACTAGAACCGCACATTAGTTTTAAGACTCCCTCTCGAATAGGGATATCGTAATGTTTTTTAATTGGGGCTGATGAAAATGTGGCATTACTTGTAGGTTCCTCAGAGAAGCCAATTGTGAAATTGGGTTTGTATTAAACCTAATGATGGAAAATTAAGCATAGTACGTCTGTCGGAAATGGTCCGCAATAAAAGTCGTCTCCTCTCCATTACAGGAGGTTAATAGGGAATAGGGGAGGAAAGATGCACTGGGAAAGCGAATCCAACTAGGGGAATTAATAAGCCTTGAAATTCCCTCTGTTCAGAGTTCTCACACTATCATTAGTCGGAGCATTAGGGATGATTATACAAATGCTTTGGATGTTACTCTTCCTTAAATCCCAAATTTATTCACATTTTGTATGTGAGGGTTGCTTTGCTAGAGCCATAGCTTGGTAAATCTCTGAGTGTCCTGGGAATGTGACTGCGTTTATGAGAACCTGGGATTCAGAAATCCTTACATTCAGTAGCCTAATCTTCAGAGCAGATGATCACTTTGCGCTCAGTTATTTCAGAAGCAGGGGGATGCGTTCAGCATCTCTGATAACTCAACCACCAGGCTTGGTCTCGCACCAGACTTGAGCTTGCCCTGCGGCAGTGTCCACTGCTGGCCTTCCTTTCTCCTTCTCGTAGCCCTGCGACTTCAAAACAGAGCATACGCCTGTCTTGCTATCTTGCCCCTAATATAACAGTAGACCAGCTAGAGCTTGATTTGTCTTGTTTTGTCGTGTGGTTGGTTTGCCAGCTGCTGGGAAGGCAGGCTACTGCCCTCCGCGGTCTGTTCCTGCCCAGCTGGGCAGCGATGGACAACGGCAGAGGAGATCCTGAGTGCTGCCGATCAAAACTCCATGGCGATTTCTCAAGGATAGCAATGTTTACAATAGCATTCCGGCCATATTTCTGCCTCACAAAATTCACCCTGAAATTGCAATTTGATTTATTTATTCTTTATCCCTTCCAAAACATGACTGCAGTATTGCTGACAGGGGATGATGTTTAGGCTCTTTGTCGGTAAGCTTTCTGTAAGGATCAAGCCTTCTGTATGCAGTCTTAAGGGGGTTTTATGAACAGTCTGAGGGAGATATATTTTCTGTTTGCTAATACTTTGATTTTGGGTAAGACCAGAAAGAATGGATGCAGGCTATTAAGGTCTGTATGTGCAAAAGAACCCGGGCACCTCAGATGCCTGTAATAATAGGAACAAACAATGGCTTATTTGGTCAAGTCTGGTGGGTAGGAAACTAAATTTTTCATCTAATCTGAGTTTCTGTTGTTAAAAATAACTGTTATGACAGTCAACTGTTTGGTTAGTTAAGCTGTTTCCTATTACTTTACCAGGTATATTTTGTTGTGTATGTGTTGTGCTGGGGTTATAAGAGGTTGCAATTCCATCTGTGTGGTGATACAGTTTTTTTAATGCATTTCTTTCAAAAAGAAACTTCTTCTGTTAAGTTTGCATATCTGAAATTTAAGTTTCTGCATGCAAGGTAACTATATTTTTTTGCTGGTTTATTCTTTCTGATAATATTACGTCTTTGTAATTGACATACAAATTTTAGGCGTGAACTAGCAGAGCATTTTGATTTGCCTCTAACACCCTGTGTGGCTTATTTGAAATGCTAATAATTTGTTTGCTATTAACTTGGGCCCCTTTCAGTTATCTCCTGTTGTACACCCCAAATCCTGCTTGAATATCTTGCTCATCTGTATGTATCTTTCAGTCATGTTGTTTGCAGGTTGGTGGAAAAAAAGGTACGTAATTTGAGTGGAGTCATTACGCAGAGCTCACCCGTACAAAATGTGCTATTTTGCTCTATGTGCTGTATCCTCGTTAGCCTGATTGGCTCTTTACTCCGTTTCCCGTCTCTTTGGGTTTGTCTCCTCGATGCAAAAAATATTCAAGTGTGATTTAGTCTTTCTAGGCAGCTGTAGGCAACTGTGTGTTTCCTACTTATTTCTTTACTTTCTTTTGCCTGCACCAACCTATGGGGTAGTGGAGAAAGAAAGAAACGGAGCAAGGAGGAGAGTTGGAAATACCAGAGAGGTGAAAGCTTGTTTTGCCTCCCTCTCTTTAAAACAGACAGTAGCCATGGAGAGATGGCCCAGCCAACCCTGACTATCCAGACCCACCCGTACCGGAGCTGCGAGCCGGTGGAAATGTCCTACCCCCGGGGGCAGTTCCAGCCAGCCATCCGAGTGGCCGACCTGCTGCAGCACATCACCCAGATGAAGCGGGGACAGGGCTATGGATTTAAAGAGGAGTATGAGGTGAGAGGAACCTTTGCTGATGTGAACGAGTAGAGAAGTTGTGCTCGCGCAGGGTAGATGCTGGGGCGGGGAGGATAACGGTTTTTAAGAGCTTCTTTTCCCTAATTCACTTACCCTCCTAATCCTTTCCTTTCTCCGTCTTTTTTCTGATTAAGAGAGTAGGGTTTTACAGTGCTAGCAATCTTTGGTGGCACTCTAGTCCAAAGAAAAGGTGTTTACTACAGCAGTAAAAAAATGACGTTGTGCTCATTCATTAGCATGTGCCCTCTCTCCCGTAAAAAGCAGACAGTAAATATTTAAGAGGTGCTGAACTCAACAAAGTACCTGGAGTCCCCTCGTCCCTTACTTATTGACGGGCTCTCATCAACACCAGCACACGCCAGGCTTTGAGCAAAGGAAGGGGTTTTACTTCAGCTAGTCGGGAGCTCCAAATACTCTGTAACAATTGATCAAATTAAATCGCAGCATCATGACCTGAATGCAGAACTGTAAAGGCAAAGGCAGGAACCTTGTGTAGCTTAAATGAAGGATGGAGTTTTCCAGTATGCTCAAACCTCTGACTCAGAATGTGTTCCGCTGACATACTCGGTTCCAACTCCACGTGAGGAGAGAAGCAAAGAGTAAGCTGCCAAAATGAAAGCAGCCCTCCTCCTCCCCACCTCTTCCCTCCCAAGCTAGAATGACCAGGAAAGTAATCCAAATGACAAGAAAGATGACACTGGGGAGGAGTTGGAAGAGGAATATACATTTCGAGGAGAAAGAACAGAAAAGGGAAATAGCATCAAGCATATGTGAGACTTTGCTCTAGCAAGCAGTAATTGTAATGTAGTAAGCTTGTGGGAAGGCAATAAGCAATTAATATGCATAGTGGCATTAAAACTACTTAAAAATAACGTAACAGCTGTGAAAAATAAGTTACTTAATGAAAACAGCTCACTTTTCCACCCTGCAAGTAAGAGTCCATGGGGTTTGTATCATTGATGCTGGGTTTCGCTCTAATTGAGAGGCAATCTTTTCCTGGTTCTCACCAGGGAGTATTTTTTTTTAATCAGATGGCATCAAAGACTGTCATAACAAATGTTTCTGGTAACTATGTTAACCTGATCTGGTCACTCGTGCCCCACAATCAAGCACGCTAATTAAACTATCAATATAAAGAGCTCTGTTTAATATTGAAAAAGGGTAATAATTCTCTGAGGAGATTTACTTAGCCCCCCCTTGGCCTCCATTTCCATGAATAGTACCCAAAACTACATTCAGCTCAATTACAGATGCCCTAAGATCTAGTTCTTGATGCTCAAGAAGAAAACAGGTGCTGGCATATATGTAATTTTCTGGCACTGGCATTGGTAATTATCAAAATAACACATTAGCATGAAAAATGTCAATGCAACTTTCAGCTCCACAAGTTCTGCCTTTCCCGGAAAGTGCTATCTACATACGTATATAATGACGATGACATTATATAGATTTGCATAATTCCTTTCTTTACAAGAAAAAGCCTGGAGAATGCCACAAGCTCTCAAATCACATGCGCTGTTCCACCCTTCAATCAGAGGTAATTGCCCGAAGTAGCAGTCATTTTCTGTGGGGGAATTTGGGTTTCAGAGCATGGGGCGCAGGCAGCACTTCAGCTCCAAACAGCTTTCAGCCCCCACCGCCGCCGGGAGGATGTCGAGGAGTGTTAAAGCTCCTGGAAGGCGGGAGGTTTAGGTTGGCCGAGAGTGGTGTCTCCAGCTGGGATCTGGAGGAGCACAAAGCTGCAAAACTGGCTTTGCAAAACGTTCTGCAGAACGGTTGATAAAAACCTAAAAAAGAATTCGATGTCTCTTTTAAAATGTGTTTTCATGCACTAATACCAGCATCACCTCCAAATATGTTTTTTTTTCTTCCAAGGCGCTGATTTTCTACTCACTTTGCAAATTGATAGCATAAATTACAGCCTGTTTAGTGACATGTTACCAAATAATTTTACTGTCATGAAAAATCACTTTGAATGGAGTGTATCAGTCACACATGGCAATGTCTTATCTCTGTAAATTCTCATCTCCACGGAGTAACCTGGAAATTGCATTCGATATTTGTTTAAAATATACCTTCACCTACATTAGAGCACAAGGCCACGTGTTTTACCGAGGGCATCTGGAAAAGTACTCGTGGTGCTTGTGTCTCGCGCGTTCCTCCCCACGGAGATGGGAAGCAGGATGAGATTGTGTGAGAGTGGTGTCACTGCTGGTGGGAAACAGATGATAACTGTGTGCGTGTGAACGTGGGAATCTGTCAGTACTTGCCGTGTGTGTGTTATTTCGGGTCTGCCTGCCGCACCTGCGGCCAAAGTGTGACTTGGGCCTTTTCGGCTGCTGCTTCTGTTCAGCAAGAAAAGGTGTAGACCGCAAGAGAAAAACATATCACCAGCACTGGATGTAGGTAGCACTATTTGGGATTAGGCATAGCTGTAAACGTTGAAACAGGACACGTTTAAATGTCACCTGTTCCTTTTCCAAAACATATCAGCCCGGATTTGTTGTGAGCTGCAGGACTAGTCCCACAGTCTTAATGCGGGCACCAATTACAGGCTACAGAGGTAATAAGCTTAAAGTATCCAAACTCATTTTCCAGTATGATTTAGGATGTCACTAAAGTACATTCTCCAGCTTCATTACTGGGACCACTTAGTTACTTTGGCTTTTGTGGCTCCTTCCTTAACTGTCTTAGTATTGGGAGTCTTCAGCCTATTGAAGTCACCTCTGCATTTTAACCCTTTTGTTTCTGGCTGGCTACACATCTGTCTGGTCAAAAAGATGGATCCTGTGGTTCAGGCTATGACATGACAATGCAAAATGTTTGGCAGCGGGGTGTTACTGTAGACGCTCTCCCTGGACAACGTTGGCTTAAGGCTTTGCTACAAACCAGAATGGGGAACTGCAGTGGCTGAAATACTTCTTTTCAGTTTTTGGGGGGGTTTTTTTGGTGGTGTTTTTGGGGTTTTTTTTGTTTGTTTTTCTTTTCTTTTTTTTTTTAATCCAAAGCAGTTTTTAACCCTGGGTCACGGCAACGTTGTGGGAACTGTTTTGCCACCACCACTGAGAAGGTAGTGGCCGCAGGGAGAGGGCCGGGCCCCTGCGGCAGACTCTGAGATGAGCAGCAATGCTTTTAACTGATGTTGTTGCCTTTGGCAGCAATACCACAGCATTGGGGTAGATCAGTGCAAATGAATGATTCCCATTTTCGTATTTAAATTAAAAAAAAAAAAAAAAAAACCAACACAGAAAACTAAATGCATCCATTGGAAATTTAAATTGGCTTGCAATAAGCCTCAGTTTAATGGGAACACTTTAGTTATGTTTGGGCTATGTCGCTTAGAAAGCTTGATTGAGTTGAAGCTGACTTTGAGATCTGTCCTTTTAATTTCAGATAAAAATTAGATCAATTTAGTTTAAAAAGCGTCATTGTAACCTAAATTCCACTACTGGGAAAATATTTCAGTATAAATTTTACAAAACTTGTCTAAAAGGAGAAAAGTGGAAAAAAAAGGCTGAAAAACGAGTCCGGATTTTTGGACGCTGAAATTTTGCTGTTAACAAATCAAAGAAAGAAAGGGGAGTGTTTCTTGTGAAATGCGGACCAAATACCGATGCCTGAGTGATCTATCCTGATTTAGCATTGCTGATAACGCAGAGAGTAACAGAAATATTAACCCTTTTTGCTATTATTGTACAAAGAAAAACTGAAGGACGAAACCATTAGACATGCTCCTCTTTTTGTGGATGCAACCAAATTCTAATTGTTTTTTTTTGCCTTTGTATTTCTAACGCAGTTTCAATTCTTGGTGCTGCACTTTTAGTGATGTCACAGAAAAATTGTTTGTGCTGTACCACCCGTGTACATGCAGTTACTCCAATTTGTTCACCTGGCGTGTATGAAAGTAGGGGTGTAGGGTACACACCTCTGCAAAGGCAGTTTGTGTTCCCCACCAGCCAGAGCTGTGCTTCCTCTCTTCGGAGATGGATAGTTCTGTGAAAAGCAGAGATTTCTTTGGTACTCAATGAGATGAAAAATCCTGAACTCTTAAATCTTTGGAGGCTATTTCAGAAAAATATAAAAACATTAATTCAATGGAGAATTTCCTGTTCAAATCGCGTGAAAGGATAGGGTTAGTTGGAAAGGGATTTATTGGATCTGAATGTCTTTTCTTTGGCCATGATAGCCTCTCCCATGTGGAAATCATGAGAAAGGATCTTGATCTTCCTCTTCTTTTCCCCTCTTCTTTTCCCCTCTTCTTTTCCCCTCTTCTTTTCCCCTCTTCTTTTCCCCTCTTCTTTTCCCCTCTTCTTTTCCCCTCTTCTTTTCCCCTCTTCTTTTCCCCTCTTCTTTTCTCCTCTTCTTTTCCCCTCTTCTTTTCCCCTCTTCTTTTCCCCTCTTCTTTTCCCCTCTTCTTTTCCCCTCTTCTTTTCCCCTCTTCTTTTCCCCTCTTCTTTTCCCCTCTTCTTTTCCCCTCTTCTTTTCCCCTCTTCTTTTCTTTTCCCCTCCTCTTTTCAGCTGGCTGTGGTTAGCTGTCTAATGACTGTTGCCATTCTCTGGTTAATCTGCTGTGATTTGATATTAGTGGAAAAATAAGGCACCTTTTTCCCTCAGTCTTTGAAGATGAAAATGAACCTTCCTCACCTCTTTTCTTTTACTTGGGGATTTTTTTTGTTGTGTGTGGGCTTGTTGGTTGGTTGTGGTGCTGGGTTTTTTTGCTCAGGAGATGAGCTGCTATTTGGAAACAGCTGCCTGTAAAGGAAATAGATGTGTGATCAAAGCCCTCACCAATTACAGAGTTATTACTTTTTCTCCTGGGCTTTTGAATAGGAACTCGCTGTCCCTGTCTTCTGTCAGCAACGCTCCTGGCAGTGCTGCAGTGCCTGACATTTTGCGTCCTGGAACCCCTTTGGGGGAAATGCACAGCGATCTGGTCTGCCAGGGGTTTGCTCGTATTAAGTTTAATTGTAATGTCAGTGTTGTAGATCCAAATAATTGTGTCTCTCTGCTGTTGCGTTCAGGCATTGTAATGGACCTGGATGGCTTGTGAAGATGAATATAAATTCATTTTCTAGCACAGCCATGTCAAACTACCCGCTGCTAGCTAAGGCAAATACAAACCTACGACGACTGTGGTATAAAAACCCCGCAATTACAGAATCATGGAATTTTCAGAGTTGGAAGAGACCTCTAGAGATCATCCAGTCCCACTCCCCTGCTAAAGCAGGACTGCCCAGAGCACATCACTCAGGACTGCATCCAGGCGGGTCTTGAAAATCTCCAGAGAAGGGGACTCCACCCCCTCCCTGGGCAGCCTGTGCCACTGCTCTGCCACCCCAACTGTAAAGAAGTTTTTTTGTGTGTTGGAACGGAACTTCCTATGTTCCAACTTGCACCCATTGCCCCTCGTCCTGTCACTGGGAACCACCGAGAAGAGTGTGGCTCCATCCTCCTTCAGCCCACCCTTTAGATATTTGTAAGTAGTAATAAGGTCTCCCCTCAGCCTTCTCTGCTCCAGGCTAAAGAGTCCCAGCTCTCTCAGCCTTTCTTCATAAGGGAGATGCTCCAATCCTTCAGTCATCTTGGTTGCCCTTCGCTGGGCTCTCTCCAGCAGTTCCCTGTCCCTCTGGAACTGGGGAGCCCAAAACTGGACACAGTATTCCAGTTGTGGCCTCACCAGTGCCGAGTAGAGGGGGAGAATGACCTCCCTCGACCTACTGGTCACACTCTTCCCTATGCAGCCCAGGATTCCATTGGCCTTTTTGGCAGCAAGGGCACACTGCTGGCTCATTGACAATTTACAATCTACCAGGACCCCCAAATCCTTCTCCTCAGAGCTACTTCCCAGCAGGTCCACCCCTAACCTATACTGCTGCCTAGCATTTTTCCTCCCCCAATTCCCTAGGGACCATAAATAATACAGTTTATAATGTTGCTGCTTTTAGGGATATAGGATCATGTTAGGGAGTCGATCTTGGAGGAGGCAGATCTAGAGAGGAAATCCCGTGGGAGCTGTTCCTCTCCTCCCCGTGTTTCAGGCACAGGTCAGGGCTGGGCTGGCTGCAGCCGACACCGGCGCTTTGCCGATGGTGGTTTGCGGTGGTTGGGATGCCGGCAGTACCCAGGGAGCTGGTGCCGCTGCGGTTCCAGCAGAACGCACTACGGTGCCTCCCGCTTTCCTCCTCCTGCGCTGCCATCCCCGACCGTGCAAGGGCAGGGAGAGGGATCATCCCGCTCACAGGCAGTGCGGGACAGCTTCTGAGGAAGGCAAGACACTCCTCCAGCCTAATCCTGTGACAACTGCTGTTTTCCTGGTTTTGCCTTGAAAATCCTTCCTGGATGTGTCTCAAGGGGAAAGTGGCTCATTTGAGTGTGTTCAGAATAGTTACAGGACCAAGCTATAAGGTGGGGAAGCACTGGGTGCTGCCATCTTCCTTACCCCATCCTTTCTCAACTGAAAGAGCAGATTTTAGGAAAATGACTATTTATTTTCATAGTTGGTGAGCACATTTTACCTCCTTTTACCTCTCTTCCTTAGACATAATCTGAAACTCTGAGCTTTTATCTTTTCCCCCCAAGGAAACCAGATAGTGGATTATATTGCATCACCCCATCATTAATACAGAAATAGGTGAAACCACTGTATCTGTTTTCAACTTAAGGATGAGAGACTGAGCGCTGTGTTTCAGCCGTCTGGGTTTTTCTTGGAAGTGTATGTCTGCAAAATCTCCACAAACCCTCTTCTACGGGGAGATGGGGTTAACCTGTGCCTGTGTGGCCAGAAACACATTCTCCTGATCCTTTTAGATCTGAAGTAGCAGGAGGAAAATGATTCTTTGCTGGCAGAAGCCAAGGGACACAAACGGTCTGCACCAAGCTCTGCTTTCTGCATTAGTGGATATGGCCTTTCTTCAAGAACAGCTGTTTGCTTGGTTGACTACTGAATTATGCAGTGCCTTTATTTTTGCCCTTAATCCACCTGAAGGCATTGGCCAGATTTTTATGAACACTCTGCTACTGTTTATTTTGCAGGCGCTACCCGAGGGGCAGACGGCATCCTGGGATACAGCCAAGGAGGACGAAAACCGCAATAAGAATAGATATGGAAACATAATCTCCTGTAGGTGTAAATTCACATTAAATTGAGCTTTCTGTAAGATTTTGTAAGCATTCTGTGGAAAACGGTGTGTTTGAGAACCTCACTAAAAGCTGGTTTGCAGTGCTGAGGATTCAGTAGTTCAGTCTGTTTGTTACAAGCTACGTTTCTATGTTTTTTTTAATTTTATGTTTTTTTCATTGTTTTACATAAAGTCATTGCATGACTTTATGGTTTTTTACATGTTTTCTATCTACCTTGCTTTGTGCTTAATGTTTATAATTTAAGGGCTAAATCCTTTTGTCAGATTTTTGCAGTGGGTGATGATGCCCATTTCGTGGCCATTTTTACTACCTAACCTGGAGCTTTCAGTGCCACAAAAGGAGATGTAGAGCCATCAGATTTTTAAATATGGATCAGAGATCAGATTTTCTCCTTCCCTGTGGTCAGTAACCAGTGGAGCATTCACTGCTTGACCCCAGGGAGAGCTGGTTTGATGTGTGGGACAATATTAGAATCACAATAACGCAGCTGAAAATGCACTGAAGCTTCTTAGTTTTACTTCTTTCAATAACCAGTTACGGTTGATGTTATAGGAATATTGATACATCACAGAACTGCAGGGCGGTGGAGGACTCCATAAAACCATTTAGGTCAGCTTTATTCTCCAGGTCAAACTAGATTCACCTCTGTCGTTTTTATCAGATTGTGAAGCCTCTTCCTAACGATCTCCAAAGCTGAGCTTTCCCCGAGCTCTCCAGGCAGCTTACCCCAGTGTTTCATTATTCTTTTAATGACTGGGGAGAGGAGGTGTGAGAAATCATTCTTTTTAAGGGCTGCTGAGCAGCGTCAAGTTGGAGAAGTCAAGCCTGAGAGCATCAGAACAAGAAATAAGAATATAAATGAATGTGCCATAGATTTTCATGACTGGATAAATCTATGGAATGCTCTAAGAGTAAAGTAAGTCACACTGAGTGATATATTCGGTACTTTATTTTGTCTCAGGTTAAATATGTATTTCTTCTAGAACAAACAGACTTAACTAAATAAATTAAAAAAAAAAACACAAAAAAAATTGGCCACGAAGAAAGATCATCTCACACCTATCTTAACTACTCCTCTCTTTCTTTTAAGACTTGAATGAAATGAATCATGTAAGAGTTTTCGGGGAATGGCATAGAAAAGCTCAGTTCAGGGAAACCCACGGTAAAGGTGAAGAGAGGTGAAAATGGAGATGAGAAGTTTTTGCGCCCTGATCTGATCCCGCTCCTGCAGGTGGATTTCTGTGCACGAAGAAAGATCATCTCACATGTATCTTAACTACTCCTCTCTTTCTTTTAAGACTTGAATGAAATGAATCATGTAAGAGTTTTCGGGGAATGGCATAGAAAAGCTCAGTTCAGGGAAACCCACGGTAAAGGTGAAGAGAGGTGAAAATGGAGATGAGAAGTTTTTGCGCCCTGATCTGATCCCGCTCCTGCAGGTGGATTTCTGTGCTGGTTGTGAGCAGGTCGCCAGTCCATCAGTCTGTCTTTCTCTATGGGGAAAATGGAAGTGATAGTACTGGAGTATTACAGTTAGCGTGAAAATCATCTCCCTTAACTCCAGCTGCCTAAAAGCTCCACCTCGCTGCAAGTTTCCTGTGCTCCTTGTGGCAAAAAGAGGTACCTCCAGACAGAGGTTCAATTTACCCGTCTGTGTGATTAGCTTAGATCATATTAGTCTAAGACAGATGAATTGCCCAGCTATAACAACTGCACGTTGGATTGAAGATGAAAGTGCCATAGTGTGATACACGGAAGGAAACGTGAAAGACTCTTTGTTTCTTTCTATGATTTTGAGGAAGCAGTTGACATAATTTAAAAGTGGAGGTGAAAAGAGGCAAGACTGTGTGCAATAGCCACCATTTAATTTATGCTGAAGGTGGTCACAAAGAAAACATTGAACTCCAAGTAAAGTGTGAGAAGAAATTAAGGAAGCAAAACCGAGGAAGATAAATCAGGTATTATCTAGAGGGAGGGTGTTCACAAAGATGAATCGTTGTCTAATGAAGAGTGATGTTAGCCTTTTACCTATAAATATACATACAGTAGCGATACAGATAGGCGGTGATGAGCTTGAATAAGAGAATGCAAAATCTAATCCAAGGTACAGAAGAAGTGTCTGCACAGGATAAAACATCAGAACAGAAGCTCCAGTTTGAGGGCTGTTGGGAAAGATTTCAGAAGGAGGTCGAGAGGGTGGAAAGGCATCGGGAAGGAAAGCAAGGGAGTGAATGAGGGGAAAGATGCAGTAGAGTTGAAGGTAAATAACAAAGTTGAGTAGGTTTTCTTCGCTGCCAGTATATATGAAACACAGAGTTTGAGGAGGAAACTCTCCAAAAAGACAGCAAGGAGAATTTAGTGACATGCAATAAAGAGTGATAAAGTGAAATGAAGTGAAATTTTTTCTTCACTTTGAAGAGGCTCGGGAGAAGGAAGGCAAGATGCCCAAGGAAGGGGCATATCATTCATCAGACGTTTTGTAAAACCAGTGGGAAATTATCAGTGGTGTCGCTTGCTGAGCCTTGAGCCAGACCCTGCTGACAGGCGATGTTGGGCGACTTTCCTGATTTTTCTCAGGAAAGCAATGACAGGATCTGGACTAGAGAATTGATGGCAGAGCTGGGAATAGCAGTAGAGTAGTTCCCTCAGGGCAGATCATGAAAACGAGTTGTGCTCAGTGGGTACAAACTGCGCCAAAGCCTGAGTAGAGGAGGGGAGGTGGAAAAGGCTTACACCCTTACCTGCTTCATCGTGCTAGAACTGTAATGGCTGGTAATACCCAGAGCACGCGCTGATCGCTCTTACCAGTTTATTCAGTAAAAAGCTGCAGATGGCAATTAACGTTATTTATTTAGCCACAGTTGTCATTTCATCATTCCTGGAACAAGATATCACATGCCTTTTTGGGGAGCGAATCGAAAAGTCAGGTTTTGATCTAACTTCTGTAACTGCTGCAGAGACCTCTGTTAAAATGTGGGTTTGTAAGCTCTCGCAATAAGAAGCGTTGCTCAGTGAATCACAGCAGATCAGATCTTGTCTTTATGGCCTTCTGGGTAATAGTACACTTACAGGACTGTTTTACTCGGCTCACTGCTTTCCCAGGGCTGTATTAACATCGTGCCTGTCTGTGAAAACCTAGATCTTACTGCCAGCCCCAACATCTGCTGTTCTTACATTTGCAAACCAAAACTCCAGATGAGGCTAGTCTGTTCATGGAGAGGAGATGCAAGAGGGCTCTAAGCTCTCTCTCCCATGCTTTAAACCCTGGGGTTTCAGGGTTCCCTTCAATCTGCAACACTGGTATATTTTTTTTGGAGGCAAGGAAAAGCTGAGGAGTGGAGTTGGTGTCTGTACGACCACAGAAATCCACTGTTGATGGTGGAGAGATGCACTGTAGTTGCACAGATTTGCCATGCCGGAGGGAGCTGCCCTCCTTGAACTTCTTGCGATATTGGCAGTGTCCCCGAGCTTTGCTCCTGCACTTTGGGGATAAAAGCAGTAAACACAAAGACGGTTGTGGAGATTCAGGATTTTTCTTTCAGGGGCCAAGGGTAGCTAGTGGATCCATTTATGTGCTGAAGCAAAATGTTGTAAATTCGCTTCAGGGCCTAGATATTGAGGCCTTCAAAGTGCATCAGCAAGTGGTTGTTGTTAGGGGAGGCATGCTGAGCTTTTGTGGGTTTAGCTGAACCCATTACCTAGAAGAGAAAACATCCAGATGCTATATGGATTCTATCAGTTCTATTCTGTTTCTCCCCATCTTCTTCAAATTTAGAGTCATTACGTATAAGAGAGTTAAAATTCTCAGGTGAGAGCTGAGGAAATGAAGACATCAGATTGTGTTTTGCTTCAACTTGCAGGAGAGCACTTCCTTTCCCTTTCTTTTCTCCCTTTACTGAGCATAGTATTAGAGGAGGAGGTCAGCACTCACAGGGGTGCTCATTCCAGTCCTGCTTCAGACACATCCTCCCATCTGCAGTGGAGCTCTACCGTCTTCCCACTTAGGCACCATGGTTTAAAGTCTTGTGATGGTCCATTAAAAGCTGCTGAGTTGGTGACAAAAGACAGGAGAGAAATTTGCTTCATTTACTTCATACTCCGACTACCATGTGCTTTGGGCTGGAAGACTGTGAATTAATCTGAGAATTTTGTGGTGGAAGAAATGAAAAACAGAGATTAACAGAGCTCTCGGCTGAAACACAGGTGGAGTGCAATTCTTGGCCACGGACAGTGATAACGCATAAAATACCCCAACCCACATGTCAGTATTGGGTTTAGAATAGAAGTCTTTTCTCTTCCAAGTGTTTTTATTTCATGGTTTCTTCTGTAGTGCCTAAACTCTTGCTTGTCAGTGCAGTGCCCGTGGTATGTGATCCCGAGAGGATGGGTTTATCACACCTTGCTGTTTCCCAGTTCTCAAGGTACAATCCAGGATCAGTGGGGATAGAAGGGGGAGGACAGCATGTCCTTGAGAGGGCAAATCATCCTTTCGTACCAGAACTGGGCTGAATCATTTCAAAAGATGTCTGTATTTCTCCATTGACTATGTGAGGAACCTTGACAGCCAGTTTAGACTAGCTGCGTAATATTTAGATGGCGAAAGTTGTGTGAGATTAATCCAGTGCTGGTGTCAAAATGAGATGTGGAAAAATTGCAGTGATATTTCAAATGATCACTAATGGGAATTTTGACAGAAGTTTGAAACGATAACATTTTTGTGCTAAAATGGGAGCACAATGCTTTTCAGTGAAATTCTTGTCATTTTTGAAATCTGTTTTAAGACCAATTTTCAGTCAAAGTACTCTTCATATAAAATGTAAAGTTCTGCTAACTTGCATACAGACTGTAGTCAACAGGGAGAAATAAAACCATTTATACATTTGTTAAAGTATATTTCCATTTTTTGCAGTCCTGAATGTTGGACATGCATTTTTCTCTTCTTTCTCCCTCCATTTTTAAAGTTTCTTGTAATCCTTGTGTAACACGTGGTGATATGACGTCTGATAAATTTACAGAAGGGTTGAGTGACACTTTCATTTCAGTGTGCCAAATTTGTGGTCTCTTTTGCTAGTATAGTCCAGTGGGAAGGGTGCAGAATTGGAAACAAATTTTAACCATTGGGAGAAGATATAATGAAGACATTTGCTGTTCTTTGGAAAGCCCCTTAAAGTCTGTAGGCAAAAAAACCTTAAGTACAAGATTGTTACTGCTAAGAGCATAATGAGTTGCATTGGTTTTTTTGCCCCTCTCCATTAAATAAAAGCCAAATTCCAAAGCTTTTTGAGGAAAAAAGGGATTTACGAGATAAGTTATTTCATTAAGTTTTATCCAGACTGTGCTCCTAAACTTATGAACAAGATTAACGACATCATTAAGACGTCATTAATATTTTGTGTGCTTACTGTATACACAGATTCTTTTTCTGCTGCACTGTTCACACTTACAAGAGAAATAAATCTCCCACAGAAATTAATCTAATTTTTGCAAAATATGCAATGAAATATTTTTAATTCTGTCCTCCAGAAGCAAAGTTCAGCTAAAAATATTTTTTCTTGGGTCCCAAAATATAAACCTGAATGTCTCCTTTCTTTAAAATACCATTCATTTCCAATGATCATTTATTCATCCTTTACGGTTTTTCACAGCTAGAATAACCATATTTGGCTTAAGGGGAAAAAACCCAACAACCAACAACACTTTTTACAGCTACAGAGCGTCTTTTCTTTATCTGTAGTTCCCTTAAATACATAGAGCTCCTCTGCAGTCTGCTCCTCAGGTCTCTCACATCTAGCGCTCTCAGGAGGTATGCATCGTATCTGTTTTAAGTTTTTAACTGAAGTGACTCACAGACCTGAAACTTAATTTTGGGGTTTGGTTCTATTAAATGAAGAGAGGCAGGTTCTTCCTTGAGGGCCCTTCAGAGCACTTCAGCTACACACCGTGCATAGACAGTGTCTTTGTCCCACTTAAAAAATCAACCTGAGATTCTTTTCACCTGTCATCAGGGTCATTTTTGGTCTTATCGCTTTTTTAGTTCTATTGTTGCAGTAAGTTAAGACTTCCATAACGTTGTTATATCATGGCATCACAAGAGGAGTTAGTAAATGTTCCCTTCCCAACTGTTTGCTCTAGGGTTTGGGTTTATTTTCTTTGCTTTTGTTCTGTGTGATTCTTAACTAGCTTAGTTTGCTGCCTTGGATTGCAAGTGTGAAACTGTCTGCGGGAGATTTTGAGTATTTCATCTAGATGTCCGGTTTAAACAGCTTTTTGTCTATTGTTGTGAATTGCTCTCAGTATAAATTCTTTTGTTGGCTGACTAACCACGTGATTTACTGCAACTCCTAGTGCAGTCGCCTTGAGTGCAGGTGATTTTCTAGAGTTGGGAACAACAGCAGCACTCTGAGAGTGTACCCACCTCCACTGCATCTACAAAGGTTATATTTATTAATACAAATATAACAGAGCTTTTGATGGCTTCACCTGTGTAACCTTTTTTGAATACAAATATGGGGTTTGATAACTACAGCAATGCGGTTGTATTTTTTGGGTGTGAAAATCTCGCCCAAAAAATGAATGGCGTATGAGAATGATTGCTTTACGTAACCAAATGAATATTTAATGTGCATCCAAATCTTGGTTTTCAGAACTGTGTGCGTATCTGTTTTCACAGTTATTATCTGATTCTGCATTTAATTAAGTGATGACTAAACCCCTTTTTTGACCGGGTTACTGCAGAATCACACCTCATATTTACATGTTTCATTGCTATGATTCTTTTTAATTGAATGCAAATCACGCTGAGGCCTGTGTTCTGCAAAGTGCTTCTAAACATTAACGCGTTACTGACTGAGAGCTAGGGCCTACAGAGCTGGTAGAGAGGAAATAAGCTTAATGGACTTCATATTATACTGCTTTTAAAAAATCCTTGAAAATGAGCCCAGCATGCCCAGCAGTGACCTCCGTAACCCTGTAGCCTTTGCCGAGCAGCTGGCCCTTCGACAGCAGCTCTGCAATTAATTGCTCGGCAGTGCGGGGTTGCCAGCCCGGATCAGCTCAACGGCCCGGCTCGCGGAGCATCTCCTCTGACAGAGCCCAGCACCAGCTGCTCCAGAGAAAGATCAAAATACTCCCTTGGTGGAAAACCATGACATAATCTGCCCGCTGGGGTAGTTCCTTTCTGCGGCTGAGCTATAGAGCAGGCTGGGAGATGAAAAGATTGGTATCTCTTATTTTATTGCCTTATCTAAAGTAACTTTGATCGTCCTCAAAAACATGAACATTTCTAATTTATTTTTTTTTAACACTGCCTCGGTGCTGTTCTCTTGCCGTGACTTCTGTGGGTTGCGTAAAGGAACATTGCTCTGATTTTCTTTCGGTATGTCCTTTCAGGTTGCCCGAAACGGTTGCCCCGTTTCTTATTTGCAGGATTTCATTTGCCGCTTTACCCTCCTTAATCTTTTATACCTCGGTCGTGACCTATTTATTTTATCTTGACAGTTTTAGCTCTTGCCTTAGTTTCCATAGATCAGATGAAGCCAGGGAGGCTGTTACTTCCAGGCGTGAAGATGGCTTTTGTCATGGAGATACATCCTGCAAAGATCTGTTCTGAGACCCCCAAATCAAGCAACGTTTGTGGTCTGTGTAAAAGCTCTGTAAGGGTTATGGTGACAGCTGTGAATTTACTGAACACCGAGTACAAGTGAACGCTAACCTAAGGATCTAAATGTTGCATCTTAATCACAAAAGAAAGGGCTTGTAGGAACAGGAATATCTCTGATGTCCTTCCATTTTTTTATTATTGTAAGTATTCAATTACCAATTTGCAGGAATCGGCAGATAAAATGAAGCACTTACAAAGTCCTCTTTATCGTTACTGTCACTTTTTTCTCTTTCCTTCTTTCAGATGATCATTCAAGAGTGAGATTGCAACTGCTGGATGGGGACCCTCACTCTGACTACATAAACGCCAATTACATCGACGTAAGGCTCCTGGACATTCCCACTATGACAAACGCTCCTGCTGACAAGTCCGCTTATGAATTCAGTGCATCCTATGTAGGGACAGACTGTTGATCTGATATGAATGACAGCTGAACATTACACAAACATCGTATTGTGACAGGGAGAAGGTTCTCGGTCTCCAGTTTATTCTGTCTGACCGATCTGGACAGATGGAGATTTCCTATGTTTGACAGATCCACCAACATAAGTGGAATGTGGGCTCAATGACGCATGCAGAAATCACTATCAGCCCCTCGCAGCAGCATTAGGAGATATCTGAGACTTACCAACTTCTTACAAAGTTACAGTGCAGGAGCCATGTAAATAGATTGGCATATTATTTTTTTAAGTGTTGTACCATTCAAAAAGCAGAGGCAAAATGATCAAATGAACATGCGTTTCTTGTATGCAGCTCCTAATTCTTAGGAACGTGACAATGTTCAGAAGAGTTTCTTTAAGGGATGAAAAATACACCTAATAAGGTTCCGTAAGACTGATAGGCGTCATTTTCATACAGAGGCAAATGCACACTTTTCTTTTTCAAATAAGAAGGTGCAACTTTTTTGCCCATTAGTTTTCAGAGTTGCCACAGGGTCGGCACAGGACTTCCGTTTCTTTGAGGATACAGTGAAAACTACCCCATTCCTGTTTTCGCTTTGGCATAATGAGATGTTATTATTCAGCCTGAGCGAGATACCATCACTTATGATATTCATAGGGCAACCTCGTTGCCTATCTTCGCTCATTCAATAACCAGGGTTAGTACACTGTGAAGTGCGCGACAGTTGTTGGTACCTGGGAGTGTAAAATACATGCTGTTGGGCTTTGTCTGAACTGCGATCTCACAGCCTGTCACATATTTTCTTTTTTTTTTTTTTTTTCCAGGGATATCACCGGCCTCGCCATTGCATTGCAACTCAAGGCAAGTTCATTCTTGTATGTCTGAATATTTGTAAAACCACTACTGTTTTAAACTGTTGCAAGAGCTATTTATAGGGTGACTTCTTCTGTTTTGGGGAACGTCTGAAAACTTGCTATAGGGGCACAAAAGGGGAAGGATATAGGGTGTTCCAAGATCTTTAAGGCACTCAAATGCAAAACCTCAGCTACAGGAATAAAAAATGCTACAGACTTAGAGGTGGCAGTGCAATCTATAATGTGTCTGTTGTGCATGAAGTATGAGATTAGAACTAAAAGGAACTTCACGGAGCTTGGGTTTAACTTCTGGGGTGAAATTGCTTGGGGAGGGCAGTATGAATAAGCCCGTGACTGATGAACTTTTGGTTAGTGGGAACTAGTAGGAAATGCATTTGATCACCACCTTCTGTAAGTTAGTTAATGAGTTTCCTGTGTCTTTAGGGGGGGATGGGGAAGAGGAAAAACCCAACACAATTCAATGCTGAGGGCTGTCCATGTTCAATGACGAACCTCCCTACTCCTGTTCCTTACTCTGTTTTCCTGCATCGCTGGGCAAATTTCTATGCCATGACCACTGCCTCTACCACTATTTGTCCTCATTTTTGTGCATTCCTTACCTGCAAAAGTGATGTTCACAGAAATGACTCTATTCTTAAATCCTGCTTTATGACTTTGTTGCTGGCTTGTCCCTATTCAAAGAGCAAAGAAACGTATTTAGAATAAAACTGGGTTTTGAGGATGCACGGCTATAGGGAATGTAGTGAGGCAGAGAACATGGAGGATGGTCAGAGTGGGTGAAAGGAGTCCATGGGAGGATTTCCTCTATAAGAGAGGAAGGAAACCAGGTCGAAGAGAAGTTCTCCTCTAATAAACCTCTTGTGAGGACTGGCTGTTTGGCTGTTGGAACCTGAAATTTTTCTCTCGGGGGGAGCTTCAGAAAAGGGCTAATTTCTGTATGTTTCCTTCCTCCTTCATAATTAATAAACAATAAAGCGTGAAATGGAGGAATTTTAGTGCTGCATCAAGTACAAATTTCAATACAGCTTTAATTACAGACTCTCTATAGGGTGCCTCCATGTCCCATCACTTATACATGATTACCTACTGGAGCCATCTCCACTATTTACAATACAGCCATCGCCTCTGTTTCCAGCATGCTAGAACCTTAAATAACCCCTGCGAGGAAGTGTCTGGTCTCTTAAAGAGCTCCAGGCTTTTCTGTGTCTGTAACCGTAAATCGCAGAGGGATGCTCTGAAGGGGAGAGAA
>NW_009646501.1:476662-486633 GCF_000708025.1 Charadrius vociferus
CGGTTGGCATTCGATACACCGTCTTAAGATGTCCTTTTGTCTTCTCTCCCGCCCCAGGGCCGATGCAGGAGACAGTGAAGGATTTCTGGAGAATGATTTGGCAAGAAAACTCTGCAAGTGTTGTCATGGTCACCAACTTGGTGGAAGTGGGCAGGGTAAGGGTTCCACTTTCCCAATATATAAAGCCAAACCGGCACTGGGTATCTCACGGTGCTGCTGCTCAGGCGAGCTCAGCAAGTGTAATGCCTTTTGCTCACTGTAGTAAGGGAATGAATTAAGCCGCCCCGTTTTTTTCTCTAAAATGCTACATTCTGTAATACTTAGCTGCTTCCCTTCTAGACTAATAAGGATCGTGTTCCTGGTGTAAGTCTCAGCTTTAGCAGGGTTATACAGATTTATGCTCGCTGAGAAGCTGTCTCCTTTTTCCGTACAGAAGGAAAAATGTACTACTTCAATAATTATTCTTTATCTGTATAATTTGAATACTTCTCTACCCACAAAAAATCCGGAGGGGCAAGAATGTGCAACTGGTGTTCAGACTATCAAAAGAGCTCTTTAAATGATGGTTCAAAGCCGAGACTTTCCAGTCACTTCAGAAGGTCACTGTGCCCTGGTGGTACGAGGTCGTGCACAGCTGGATCCTGGGGCCACCCAGCAGCGGTGGCCTCCTCAGCACCCACCGCTTTGCTCTCTTGGACTCCGATGAACCAGAAGTCCCTGTGTCAGCACAAGGCAGTAGGCAAAGCCCGCGATGGGAGCAAACATGAATAAGTCCAAAGGCATAGGTTAGACTTTAGGGAATAAGAAGACGACGTGTCTGGGGTGGCTTTCACAAGCATATTCTTACCACTCCTGCTGATCTTTGGTTTACAGACAGTCTCAGCCAGAAACTGGAGCTTTTAAAAATTTTGTCCTGGTGTTTGTCACCTTAAATTGCTTTAGTACGAAGAAAAATTGAAATTATAGTTTTCTCACAGCCATTAGTAATTCAGCTGTTTTGTATTTGATTTCCCTTAGATCTCATGGTTGAATGCCAGCTGATTCTCTTCATTTATTGTTATTTATTCTATTTTACCTTCTACTGACACTTCAGTTTGAAATAAATGCCTCTGTGTAAAAAAAAAAAAAAAACAACAAAAAAACCCAACAAACTAAAACAACAAACCTACATTAATCATATTTAATATTTATAACCCCCTTTCGTTTATGACTGGAACTGGAAAACGAAACCTGCTTTGCAGTAGCTAATTGCTTCAGCTTTTAGGTGCTGTTCCACTCTTTCATGCTAGAGCATTTAATAACTTGATAGTCTTTGTTAGCCTAAATATCCCTTCTCGAGCTTCACAGCCTTGGCTTTAGTTTCTACCATTAGCTTTGCACGTTGCTTCTAGAATTGGCTGAGCTTGGATGTCTTTACATGATCAGGAGATTTCTTTCTTGAGCCTTAGTTTGAGGCCTGTCACAGCTGGTAAAATGTCAAATTTGTGTCCACATCTGATAAGGAAAGCTTAGAGTCAAACAAATTTAATGTATCAGCAAGTATCTCTCAATCCCTGTGAACTGAAATTCTTTGGCTAAACAGAGCGAGTTCAGAATTATGGTAGCACTAGCAAGAACATAGATTTTTCTCAAAGGGGATGATGGTAGTGGCTGCCAGGTATTCTGTAAACCTGATATATGGCCAGGGTGTGTATGGAAATTAAAGGAAGCCGTTCCTAAAGAAGAAGAGCTAAATGCATCCTTTTCATTTATATTCACAACACAGGAAACTGAAAAAAAAAAATCCTCCCTGTGTTTTCTATATATGGTAAAGGAATTTTGATCTAATTTATACAGTTAATTTTGACAAGGTCTGTACATCAGAAGAAAGCCCAATTTGCATTGGCTCCAGCTTGAAAGTGGAGTAAAATGTAGGTCAGCTCTGACTCAACTGAAGTTAGTTCCTCTCAATATTTTCTTTTCTCCCTCCCCAGGTAAAGTGTGTTCGATACTGGCCAGATGACACAGAGGTCTATGGAGATATTAAAGTCACATTAATTGAGACAGAACCATTGGCAGAGTATGTCATACGCACATTTACTGTACAAAAGGTAAGGAAATCTTCAATCGACTGAGATTTGGGTACAACATTTGTGTTTAGAAATGTGAACATTGGGAGACGTATCCAGAACGCTCTTGGAGATGGGAGCTGTTACTATTTGGACTGGTTTCACTTCAGAAACCTGAATTTTCGATGGAGATTCCAATTTTGGACGGATGATTTTAGATGAACATCTTGATGTAGCCGCAAAAGTAGAATCCACAGTGCATGAAGTTTAAATGCATCCAAAAGCCAGCAGATAGTTGATGGTGTGCCGGAATAATAACTGTCATGTTTCACAGTGGCAAATTGCAGATGAAAAAAGGTGTCAGTTAAACAGGATGCCAGGTAGGGTCCCCTTTCAGCAGAAATAACAATACAATAAAGGCAAGAGTATAAAAATTATTCCCAAATCAGCAGGATTTGGAAGATTTTTGTTACGTGTAATTAGAAATTGGATCTCTGAGTGTCAGAGTATTCCAGGTCTGTCCAAATTACTCTCCAAACACTCAGTAAGTGGTTTTAAAGCTTTTCCAAAATTCCTGCTAAATGAACTTCAGCCACATTGGGAATATTATTCCAGTTTTTTAATCCATGAGCTCCATATTTCATTAAATCACCGGAAAAACCTGGTAAGAAATGCTAATGCCAAAACCTGACAGGTTAGAGGACCTGCTGCTGGATTCTGCCTACGTTTCCTGTAGGATAAAATGTCACAGCTAACTGACATTTCCGTGTCACCCTTGGCTGGGCATATACAAGTGGTGTCAATTGTGGCGTACTGATAACTTGATCTCACCAGAAAAGCCAAACGATGGGTCTGGGTACCAGTTTTTGCCCTTTTCACCACCAGCTGTAATCTCAAACTGAGATTTTTTTTTAGCGGGAGATGGCAGAAAATCTACCCTTGCCTGGGGCATGCCCACCCTCTCAGCCTTCATTCCCCAGGCTGTTACTTCAACGCCTCAAAAAGGATTCAAGAGTAACTTCTTGGGGGGGGGGTTTATGGCTGTAACACTAGAGGAGGCTGGACAAGTGCAGTGAAGTCACCCTGTAAAGTTCCTCATCAGCTGGGTTTGAGCTCTTACGGCAACACGTTTGAGTTGGGAGCCAATTCACCTTCGTAGGCCTCAGTTGCGTCTTCCCCACTTCATTTGTGCTTGGAGTTCAGCTTGAAATCTCTCGGAGTAAAAGCGGCGCAGGACACGTTCCCGCGTGTGACGAGACCTAAATGCTCGCTGAGCCCTCTGCTTGAGGGAAAGCAGCAGGGACCAGAGTATGCTGATTGTGATATGATGGAAGAAAAATAGAGGCTGCGTTGTCTCCTCAGAAAGGCTACCATGAGATCCGAGAGATTCGTCAGTTCCACTTCACCAGCTGGCCGGACCACGGCGTTCCTTGCTATGCCACGGGCCTCCTGGGCTTCGTCCGTCAAGTGAAGTTTCTCAATCCCCCAGAAGCAGGACCCATTGTTGTGCACTGCAGGTACGCGAGCTCTTTGTCCAAGCCTTTCCTCCATCAGCTTTTTCAGCTTTTTTTCCCTTTTTCTTCTCCTCTGGCAATAACCAACTACATTTTGTTTGTTTAAGAGTATAATTTGTGGGCCTCACGAGGAAACAAAGTGGAATTCGGTTTTCTTCTCTAAAGTGGCAGCTCTGGAGCTTAGCTGGCATGAATTGGAGATGCTATAAGTAGGTCAGAGAGGGCCATTTGGATGTAGAAGACTCTCTGGTGGCCTGTACTCTCTTAGAGGCTCATAGCAGAGCTGGGAAAATGGTAAATATCTGGGAAAACCATTCCAGTCGTTATCTACAACGAACCTCAGGTGGCAGAAGGGACAAAGACAGGGAGTTTTAAAGCAACTGTGCTTTTCT
This sequence comes from Charadrius vociferus, assembly GCF_000708025.1. Lineage (NCBI taxonomy): Eukaryota > Metazoa > Chordata > Aves > Charadriiformes > Charadriidae > Charadrius > Charadrius vociferus. The sequence continues at coordinate 480,617 of NW_009646501.1, forward strand.
ACCCATGTGCAGTTCAGCTTTGTACTGGCGTCAATAGTCATCAAAAATTTAGTCTGTTTTCCTGGGTCTGGACGGCAGCCCTTGAGCATCTCAGCCCCCTCAAAGCCCGGGAGCTGGAATGGGAACGTCAGCCTGAAACCCTTCCCAGTGCCTTCCAGCTAGTAACGGGAAGGGGAATGCCTGCGGGAACCTCGCTGCTTGGTTTACAGCTGTGAAAATTCACAGCTTGAATCACGCGCTCGCTAAACAACTCCCCGGCTGCTGGTGTTACCGGTGAGGGCTCTTCGGCGCGGTTTTCTTCCAAGTGAGCTGCAAACCCTGCTGCGCTGCGTGAATAGGTAGGAGAGTATCCCTGACGTGAAGAGCTAACCGTTTGAGGTGCGATCAGGCATGCTGCCGGTGGTGGGAGAGCAGACACGCACACACGCAGGCAGGCATCACAGTTAGATGACTTCAAACGCAAGGAAAGATACTCTTAAAAAACAGAGTTTGGGTTTGTAGCAGCTACTTCTGCAGTGCTCAGCCCACAGCTCAGGGCACGTGTTCTATAAAGGGGAGAAGGCCGGAGAGCAGAGCTGGCTATCCCAAAATCTCACCCCTAATCAGTCCACAGGCAATTACCTCTAAGGGCCACTCTGTGTGATCAGGAGGAGAGAGAGAATACATCCCGCAACCACTTTAGAAAGGAAAATCAATTAAATTTTACCTTTTAAAAATAGTTTTGGGTTGGGGGTGGTGTTTTGTTTTGTTGTTGTTTTTTTTTTCAGCAAGCGTGAATCAATTTTATAATAAAATAGAGCTAAGCCTGAGGAGCTGGCAGGAGGGAATTCATTCAGAGCCGGGGACCTGAATTTGCTGCCTTGGTGCCGTGACACGGGTCTGGCCCTGGGAGGAGTCTGAACCTGATACACTGTCACCAAGAAAGCAAGGAGAAATTTTTCATCCTTCAGATTTTAATGAATAAATGCCATTTCCTCTCTGTTATTTATCTGCTTTTGAATTTTAATGACTTGCTTTAAGTGGTAATTACCAAATTCTCCCTACCGATGCCTGGCTGGATAATATCACTGTTCGATATTTATGAAGTGCCAGGATCCTCTAAATATAGAAATGTTATAACTATTTGTTAAAATTCTGAAAAGCTGAGAGATAAAGGGAGAGGAAATGCCACTTATTCATTAAAATTCTGCAAATGAAAAATATCTTCTCTCTATTCAGCAGTTGATTAATCTGGTCCATTAATTTATGGTCATTCTTATCTCCTTGCTTTCGGCTCTGCTGGAGTTTTCGTGCAACTGAAGTTTCCCCGATTTGAGCCGAGTTTTCCTTTTTCCTTTGGAGTAATGTGAAGAGACGTTCTCCTCTCGCTATCCTTCACACCTAAACAGCTTGGATGATTTCCCGGGAGGGAAGGAGGACACAGTGACAACACAGTTTTGCAGGAGATAGTCCAATTCTCACAAGCAGTGGGGGGCTCTAAACTGAAGGGTTTGAGTAGCCTCCAGCTCCTTTCTTTGTAATTTTACAATCCACAACTTGAAATCACTCTCCTCAGGACCCAAACTCCTCCGGATTAAAAAGAGAGAGGAAGTGTTTGAGGTGGAGGACTGAGGCCCTTTCATCACGCCCGCTTGAGTAAACGTGTGCGTGCCTTTTAAAGAGTGCTGTGGAAAAAAATTCTGGGATTGTGTCTGTTTGCAAGCTGGAGGCTGCTCTCCCACATCCTGTGTGATGAGAGGTGTGCAGGTGAACCAACCTTGGAAAATCATAATGATTATTTTCCTAATTTTTTGTTGATATTCAAGAACACAAAGGGGTTTTTTTTCCTGCTACCTGGGTCTGTTTCCCTTTCAAGAAATATTATTTTACCTCATTCTCTTAAATCCTAAGCTAATTTAGCTACATAGAAAAATCAACCCATTAAGGAGAGGAGAGCAGCTTCCAAGAGAAGAGAGCTGTGTCTGTGATACGGTTATTTTCTCCTCTGTAAAGCTCTGCCCCTCCACGGTCCCTTGATCATTCAGGCCCTCATTGTTTTTTCTTTTTTCAGTGCTGGGGCCGGGAGAACAGGGTGCTTTATTGCCATCGACATCATGCTTGACATGGCAGAGAACGAAGGCGTGGTAGATATATTTAACTGTGTGCGAGAGCTGCGATCCCAAAGGGTCAATCTGGTGCAGACGGAGGTAGGTGCCAACAGGTCTCCTCTTCGGATGCACTGCTGTCGTATCAGCTTCCCTGCTCAACAGGAGCCCAGCGATTCATTAAGTCAACACTTGCTTCCTCTGTGATGTGATTATACAGAGCTTTTGGTGGCTAAACATGACCAGATGTGCACCGAATCACATTCGCTGGCAGCTACTCGGGGCCTCCAAGACAGGAGGGCAAACCTTGAAGTTTAGGTCTTAGCATTGCTGATTAATTTTATTCTCACGGTAGAAAAAAGCTAGCTCCTGCATCCTCTCATGACTCATTCATAGGTATACTGTAGACTCGAATAGTACCTAGTTTGTGTCAATTGGGAGCTAAACAAATGAAACATCCTTGATTAAAGGAATGGGTGCTGATTAAGCAAGCTGCTCCGTCACGTAGCGTCTAGCAGCTGCACAAACTTCCATGGAACCGTTATCCTGCTACACAATTTCTTCCTCTGTCTTTCAATGCCTTCTCCCCTGAGGGACAAGGCAATAGCCTGGAACAGAGAAGAGCTTTTAACTTTGTTGGACTTCTCATACTTAGTGCGGGGAAAGAACTTTCCTTGGAATACCAGGAGTCCAGGAATTTTGAAGACAGATGGAGACCTGTTAGTACAACTGTTCCTGCTGGTGTTATCGTAGATCCAAAGCACAATCCATTCCTGCCCGTTTCCTCGTGATTGTGAACAAAAGGGCTTTACACCCTGATTTCCTCCTCAATCCACCCCCGTTTCGTCTCAGCGTTCCTGAGAGTGGTGACTTCCCATTTGACTTGTAAATTTGAGATGAATACATGAGACCTCACGTTCAATGATGGATGAAATATGCTCACAAAGCTGTCACATAACACACTGTAATTTGTCTCCACGTGAAACAGAGCCAAATATGCATATTGGGCATGATTTAAGAAAAACAAAGCAGTGATATTTCATGAACTGTATTAACAATACGATTTTAATATCTTATCCCCTCCCCTGTGCAGGAGCAGTATGTATTTGTCCATGATGCCATTTTGGAGGCATGTCTCTGTGGCAACACGGCCATTCCAGTTTGTGAGTTCAGATCCATATATTACAACATCAGCAGACTAGATCCACAGACCAATTCCAGCCAGATAAAAGATGAGTTTCAGGTAATTTCATGTGTCTCAGTCATTGTAGTTGGTGTATTGTAGGTGTTTAATCAATTTCTGTGTGTTATTTTACGATTTCCAACAGAGGAAAGAAGGGGACGCTGAGCCAAGGTCTGATTTCAGCTGATTTTTGTTGTTTTACTACTGAATCAAGCAGAGATTTGTTTTTGAGCATGAACTTTTCAGCCTTCGGCAAGGAAAAAATTCCCCATCGCTTCAGTAGAGCAAGGGTACCAATTTTCACAGATAATGTTGTACTTCTCGTTTCAACAAATATTCTGTTGTTGATTGTCTTTTGTAATTTATGCAGAAACATTTATGCCTCAAGGTCTCTTATTATCCGTTCTCGTGGCTCATACACTGCTTCCGAGTCTTGACAATCAACTTGTTGACGTCCTTCCATACGATAGGAGAAAGGGAGCTCACTGAGCGTTACTTTCTCTATTACTAATTTTCAATGAACTGAATCCCTCGGTTCGCTATGTATGTTGTGCCAAGTAAGTGGTGGTGAGAAGTGAAATGACATATAGTAAAACTCACGAGTGCTGGTGTGGCGCTGTTTGCCTGATGAAATGAGGACCGCTCCACCTTTTGCTGTCACCGTTGCTTATCCCACCCTAATAAACGGGCTTGGGACACACGAGCCGTGAGCCCTGTGCAGCTGGACCTCTTACACAATAGGGGACTCACCCTGCAGAACAGTGAACTAAGTTTTCCAGTCTTATTCCCCATGTATCTGTAAATCCCTTTAGGATTTTCAGCTAACACCAATGTATGGAAAAACAGAATATTGTGGGAAATCTGGGCAGGATGAGTTAGATGGGAAAGAGAGAGAGAGATACCTCTGCTATTTGTTTGGAGGCTGTTCTTCTTAGTCAGCAGTAAAAAGGTGGAGATTCCTTTAATTGTAGGAAATGCCCACCCCCTTTCCCCGCAAAGTATCTTTTGCAGCAGGAGAATGTCTTTTTAGAACCCCAGTCTGAGTCAGATGCCTCTTTTCTTCCCGTGCAAAGGGTGAATGTGCGTTTTTTATCTGAAACCTTACAGGGAATCATCAAGGTTGGGATAGTGAGATAAAGAGCGTGGATCCCAACTGATGACAGTTCAATTAAAAAAAGATCTGGTTTCATTGAGTGATATCAGATCTGTAAAAGCGTTTCTGGTTCTGGACGCTTGGCATGAAGGAGCCAAAGCCTAACTTCATCAAATGCTGCTATGCTGTTAAAAAAAAGGAAGTCTTGCTGAGCTTATTTTGTCATGATACGAGACGAGATTTGTCGCCTGTGTGCTTGTTCTTTTGAGCTGCCAGGCGCTGGCAACTCCTGTGGGAAGGAAAAGCTCCGCTGTACTTTGCATAAGAGGTTCCTTCGCTGTCTAGTTGTAGAATCTATTTTTACAGGATTTTGGCTCAGAGCATTCTTCGGCCCTGTTTGTCCGGATTTAATGCAAAAGACGGTGTCTTTTGCTGCAATCTTTATGAACCAGTTGATCTAACCGTAGATTGGTTGGTGCAATTTGTATTATTTAGGTCCCGCTGGCCCTCAGGTAAGGCTGGATATATTTCGCATGCACTGCATGTTGTCTGAACATGCAAAAGCTCGTTCTGGAGAGATTTTGTAATCTGAATAAGTACAAAAACAAGGGAGAGAGGGGAAGGGCATAAAATAGACAGGAGTAAATCACCTGCCTAATTACCTGCACTGTCAGAGATCTGAGATTTCCTGTCGCTCCCCCAGCCAGAGTACCTGCTTTCTGTCTCTAGACAAAGGGACTGTTTATGTAGAACCTGCATGATTTAGAGCAGCTATATTATTTCAAATCTTGTGCTCAGGCACATTTCTTTATCTTGGATTGTTTGACCCTCTGCTTTTCTCCATTTGTAACCTCTCTGGCAGAAGTCAAGCTTTTTGTAAGAATTTTTGGCCCCTAAATGTTTCGTGTTACTCTGATGGCTGCAGAGGAATTGACTGTATGACTGTGTGGGCTTTGCTCAGGAAGAGGACACATAACAAGTGAAAGTAGAATGATATCTGCCACAACTTAAGCGACAGTGTTAAGATGCATTCACTTTGATTGGCTATTTTTGATCCCTGCTGACCAACCTGGGCTGGTTTGTCAGGAGGCCTCCACAATGGATAACACAAAAGAAAAATAGATTTAAAGAAACACAGCCTGTCAAGCAGTGGGAAAGATGGGTAACGTAAAAGACTGACAGCAAGACCCCAGAGATAAGGTATGACTATGTAAGCGAAGCATCCTATGTGTCACTCCAAAAGGAAAGCAGCAATCTAAATAATGTATGAAGCAGACTGACTTTCCGGTTAAAAAAAACAAACCACATTTTCTCTTAAGTTTTTGTATACATTGTTAAGATAAATCAATAGTTTGAGGAATCACCAGAGGATTTGAACCCAGTCTGACCTGCTGGGCAAGCCAGGTCAATACTCAGGGTGCTTCTGCGCATGATCCACTTGAAGAGAGAGAAGGATACGTGCTTCCACGCTAGGGGCAATAGAAACATGAGGAGGTTTCACTCCATGACCAGGTCAAAGCTGCAGCTTGTACCTGTGACAGCTATTTCCAACCTTGAGGAGAGAACAGGAATGTTACCTAACTGCTGTGGGGTTTTAGAGCTGGAAATTGTTAGTAGGTGTGTAGTGCCCTCAATTTACGCTGGAGCTTACGTTGTT
>NW_009646501.1:486646-497998 GCF_000708025.1 Charadrius vociferus
GGAAGAGCACCTCAGGACGACATGCAAAATGCAGTGCGTTATGACAGCAAGAAGCTCCTCAGTGCTCCTTCTTTTTTCTCTGGGATCCCAAAGATCTGCTAGTCTAAGTACCTTGAAAATAAATGTATTGTGGAGATGGCATCCTTCTTGGAAGTAAATTCAAAGACACTGAGCCTGCTTCTGTCTTTCTTTCCCTTTTTCCCTCCCTCCTTCGCAGACTCTTAATATTGTGACACCGCGTGTTCGCCCAGAAGATTGCAGCATCGGTCTTTTGCCAAGGAACCATGACAAGAACCGCTGCATGGATGTGTTGCCCTTGGACCGGAGCCTGCCTTTCCTCATCTCCGTGGATGGTGAATCAAGTAACTACATCAATGCTGCACTCATGGATGTAAGCAGCACTGCACTGTCCTCACCGATCCTCGTCTGCATCAAGTTTATTTGTTCTCGGGATACTTTGCTGGGAGAAGGGGATCCAAAGCAAAAAACTTCTTTACCTGTAGTTTCTGGGTCTGACATCTCCCAGCTGGGCAAAGGCACATGAATTTTCTCTCCTTCACAGAAATGTGTCACCTAGACCATGATTATCACACTGCTGTTGTAGTTCTGCCTCGTGTTGGTGGAAAATCTTTGATGGAGAAGTTCACGGACATGCAGTTTGAGGTTGTATCCTAGAAAGGCAGGTGGACAAAGAAGTGGTGGGACAACTCTTCCCATACATTGGTTGTCATATAAGTTGAAAGAGAAATGTTTGCCAGGTCAGCTCTTTGAAAAGAGTAGTTTGCAGTGTGGAGCGAGTGATTTATTTGAGCTTATGCAGTTAAGAATATGGGAGTACAGGGATCAGATGCGCAAAATACTTTAACGCTGAAGGACATGAGTTAAGCTGATGTGAATCTGTCTGAAAGCATTTTCCCTTGCTTTGTTTATAGGCTAGAATCTCACAGCACAGGTCATTTGTATAGGGTGAATTATGTTGATGGTTTCTTTTTACTATGGTGCCTAACTGCCTTTGGGTAGAGATGCCTTTAAAGCCACTAATTATTGCAGCTGGAGTATAAGTAAATATGATCCAGGGTGAAATGTCATCATTCTTTTCCCCAGCAATGTTGGGGTCGGTCTCTTTAAATTTTGTCTGTTCTTTCAGTCTTTGGGAAACAATGCTACTACTGCATTTAAGAGGTTAAGTCAAATGGTCATAGAATTCATTTTAAATTTTTTCAGAAAGATTGTGATGTTTTCATTGCAAATATGCCTAAGGAAACTTTTTTTTTTTCTTTAAAGTGTATTTTGTGCTTTGGCAAATCTGCAGAAGCACAATCTATTCTTTTCTGGTTTCTTGGGGACTGGGAATGTGCTTGCATATTTGAGCCCTCATTACCTCAAATCTCTTTGCTGATACTTGTGTCCTTCCCCACAAAATTCCTGTGAACTAAAATTTTTTGTACAGAGGAATTTTTCACCCATCATTGAAATTCAGCCATTATGATGTTCTCTGGCTCTCCTTTATACCTCCCATAGAGGAATCACCAGCTTTTGGGAAAAAAAAAAAACAACGGAGGAAAACAGCCAAAATCCCACATTTTCATAGGTGTTCTTGTTGAGGACAGACCTTGCAAATTCTTTTTCTTTTCTGGTAGCTTCATGTCTGCAGTCTCATACCAAGTGAGGACTCGTACAAGAGATCATCATCCCATATTGCCTTGAACTATCGTGAGTTCTTTCATTGTGTGAAGACAGGCACGTGCTGGGGAACACTTAACAACACAGTCCCAGTGCTGATCGTTTTATTTACCTCTACCTTAACAGATTTCTCATGTTGTCTTTTTTTAAAACTTCTCCCCAAGCCTTATTTGACTTGCAGCTTGCTCCGTGTGTTACATGAAAGCTATGATGGAAGCAGCGCTAGAGCAGGAAGGGATGGTGGCACACCGAGAACGGGTTACAGCCTGGGGTTGGAAGCGTGAATGGTCCCAGGAAGGCAGGCTGGCAGGCTGCTCTGGGCTGTGTTCCCTAAAATTAACCTGAGACAAGGAACACCGTGTGAACCCTCCCTCAGGGTGAAGCACTTGGTCTGGGCTCTGTGCTAAATCTGTGCTGGAGACGGTTCCAGTCTGTTGGCTGCAGAGCATTAAAAACTGACCTCTTCTGAGGTTTTGAGTGAGCTTTTGGGAATACAGCCAAAGGGCTGCTGTTGCTCTCAGAGGGGAGGAATTCTCCCCCAGCAGGCTTCGAGACTCCTGGCCTTTTCCTCTTCGTGTCCTCTGTCCCTTTCAAATAAACAGACCTTAGGGTCTTTCCTGTGAGAATCGTTGGAAAGCCACGTTTGCATCTGCAAAATGGTTCTTTAAGAAGAAAGAAGAAATACTGTCCCTCACCTTCCCCTAAAACAACTGAACATAATCCTTAAGCAAAGAGACTTTAGCCACTTCTCTGGGTCAAGCCATACATCAGTGGTGATAGGTTTGTATCTAAGGCATGGGGCTTGGAGAAAGACATGAGTCCCTCTCGTCATCATTCCCCCAGGATCCTGCACATGTTCTCTTACATGAGTAATTAGCATCTCTGTGTCACCTTTAAAATACAAGAGTGAACCTGGTTCCTCACCTGTAGCAAAGAGACCAGGTGGGGCATGTTTCTTTTTTCTCCTAATTGCAAAGCCCACAAATGCATCTTACCTCCAGCCAGCGGTTTGGCCAGTCGTGCAATCTGCTATACTGGTGCACAATGAAAAAACATAGCAGAAACATTATGATGTTCTTAACTCTAATTAAGAGATAAGATTTGCTGATTTATGTACCACTCTGTTGCCACGGTTCATCTGGTATGACATAGCTTTTGACCCATACTGGTGCTCCTAGGTTTGAAATAGAGGCTAGGGAAAAAGAGGGAAATGCATTCCAGACTGGTCATTTCCCATGAATCATTTCCTTTTCCTTCTCTCTGCTGCACGTCCCGTCACCCCCCTCACACGTGCACACTCTGAAGCACGGTGCAGCCTCCCTTCAAGCTGGCGCAGAGCGTGCACAGCACCTTCTCCCCCTCCCAGCATGGTCTGCTCAGCACTTCCATCCGCGTCCAACTCCAGGGGAGGAGAAAAGGCAAGCCCCCACAACAGACGTCTTAATACTTTGGGGGTTTATTTATTTCTTTATTTTAAATCCAAAATCTTAATGTTGGTTGTTTTCTTTTTTTTTTTAAACTCAGAAATATTGTGCCTTTGGATTCAAGTCTGCTTCATAGATGTGTACAGCCCAAAGGACTGTGCAGTTTGTAGGCTCATCTAAGCATTGCCTGCCGTGGTTGGAAAGCGATAAAGTTTTGAGCTTGTACCCTTTCATCTCAAAGTGCCTCGCAAACATTCATTAACGCGGCCCCGCAGAGGTCAGGAGCACAGTTCCTCCCATTCGTGGTTAGGGAGATTGAAGTCAGAGGGCTTTTTTTGAGGTGGAAGAATAGCATCAGAAACTAAATGCCAGTGTCACAGGCTCTGAATATTGCCCCGCAAGCGCTTTGAGGATGGCTGGCATCCAAATGTGCCACCTCTGTAGCACTACATCACCAGGGAGCCACAGCAGACGGGGGGGCTAATCCCTTCTGTAGTTCCTAGAGTCCATTGCAGCAAAACGGATAGCGTTTGCTTCCAGCTGTTTTCTTTCCAATTATTAATATTACTGATAGTAGTAGTAGTAATAGTAGAATTAGTATTATTTGCTGAGTCTCAAAATATAAATAATTGATTTGGGTAATCTCTGCTCTTGTGACACTTCTTTAATGAAATGTCTTCATTGGGAGCAAAAGAATCCCATTATGAGACATTCATTCATTGCAGAGCGATAACAAGGAGAAGGATATGTGATTTGTATAATCTGGTTAAATGGCTCAGATTGCCTAGCCATAGCCTCCCGGGTATAATATTCGTTTGAAGAAAAGTTGATTGAATTTTTTTTTTTTTTTTAACTAATCTTATACTTTTGTTAGAGCCACAAGCAACCTGCTGCCTTTATTGTAACCCAACACCCTTTGCCCAACACCATCGCAGACTTCTGGAGGCTGGTGTTTGATTATAACTGCTCCTCGGTGGTGATGCTGAATGAGATGGATGCAGCACAAGTAAGTGATTTTTCATCAATTCCGTCCTGTAACTTCCTTCTCAAAGCCAGATGGTTTTAAGAGCATTTCTGCTGCCATGTTCTCCCCCACCCCCATAAATAAATGAAGGGGAACTGGAAAATAATAGGTAATGTTTTGGGGTATAATGAAGGATAAGCCTGCATGCTTGGCTCCTTCTAAGGCAGCTAATTCTTCTTGCTGTTATCAGGGATTAGATACCTAAATACGTTGCGTTTGTGAATCTAAAACTTCCTCCCAAACCTGCTTTCTTCGCTTTCTTGTTTTTGTCTTTAGTTCAGTAAAATGTTCCCTACCACAGCCCCAGCGTGCTTCATTTTTGCCTGTTCACGGGGCATTTCCAGAGGAATAAAACAGAGAGAGATGCTGAGATCGTTCAAAGGATCTTTCCCCTGAGATTTCCAGTGCAATTCTGTAATACTGAGAAGTGTGTTTGCACAGTTTCTGGAGAAGCATGTTGTATTCTTTTTTTTTCTTTCTAGTGTCATGTGCAAGTTGGCTTCTTGGCTACTAAACACACCATTATTTTCAGGCATTGAGCTTGCCAGGGAGGAGCCGCTGCAGTTCCTCCCGTACGAGCATTTCCAGCCACCTTGCTGATGAGTGGCAGAAGATAACAGCTTTCAAAAAGGCGTAATCATGCAATTTGTGTGAAGAGTACATTTGGCATGGCTAATTCACCCATTACAGCACTTGTTAAACAAGAGGAGAGGAACCCTCAAGTAGTTGGTACTTCATGGATTAATTTTTCATTTGTCTCTTCTCTGGCTTCAAAATCTTACCGCACTTGAAGGCAGCGAGATATTGGTCTCTCTTTTTGATGGTAATGGAGAAGCTGATCGCCCCGATCATTGAGGGGATCTCCCTCCAGGGCGAGCGCTGTGGGATTTCACGTCCAGCTGCAGGAGGAGCTCTGCTCAGAAGTGGGCTCTCTTGGTGACCCACAGAGTCCCACTGTCTGCGAGGAACTGGAGGTCTTGTGCCTTTGCTGCCTCCCGTCTGGTTCACCCAGCCTGATTCTGTGTCTTGGCATCGAATCCAGAGGAGGATTTTCATCTTTGCCTTTTTTTTTCTGATACTTCAAAGAAAAACACAGCTTTTCCTGGAAATTGCACACTTTCTCATGCTTCGTTCTTGGAAAACACAAACCTATCAGCCTCAGCCAGTGTTACTCTTGCCACTATCTTTCTGCGCAAGACTTCACCTGCTTTGGTTTTTTTCCTAGCAAAGTTCTCGGTTTATGGGGTAGTCTGTAGGCCCAGAAAAGGAGATTTGGCAAGACATGAAGTCGCTTTGTCAGTTATTCTAGTGTGGTGTCACCTAGCCCGAGTCTGCAGCCAATGCCAAAAACATCCATTTAGCACTGGAAGTTAAGGGTGATGTTCAAGCTTGCATCTTGAGAGCGTTCAAGGCAAGGTGCGACAGCTTGATGTCTGTTGTGAAAGTGAAGTTTCTTAAAAGGAAGCCGTTGTGCTTGCACTGTCATTGTACGACAGTGTTGTGGCTATCCAGCTGTTCATCGTTGCCTTGTCCGAGCACTGGGCCCTAAGCACTACACCACCGTCCCTGTAGAGTTGCCTGCGGATGCCGTCTTTGTGTGCGTGAGCACGAGCAGGCTGTGGTACTCATCCCTGTGAGTAGCACACAAATACGAAAACTGCTAATGTAAAAGCTGTGCCTGAACTGTGGAGGGGAAAAAAGTTAAAATAAATAGGTAATTGAACCTTTAATCCACTAGGCAGGAAAAAAAAGTGCAAATAAAAGCATGTGGAGGTCAGAGAACATAACAGAGCATTTTAAGCACCGTATATACATTTGGGTAGATGGGCATTCACAGGCTTGCTTTGTGAAAAGCAGATTTTTAATATTAAGGAAAGGTTTGATCTTTTTCTTCTTTCCAATGCACCTTGAGGTTGCTTTCTAAAGCATCTGCTCAGCTCAAATCTCCTTGCCTATTGGAGAGATGCTTTGAGAAGTGATCTGTAGGCTGCTTGAAAGTCTGAATGAAGAGTAAAGACAACCTTCAAAGGAGGACTCGCTTATGTGGTCTTGGCTGGCTTGCTTAATCTTGGAAAACTAACAAGGGCAAAGATGCATAAGATTGCATGAATATCCCACCCAATTTCAATCCCATATGATCAAAGGAATAACGGGAGTTATTCCCGTTAACAGAATTAATGCGGTAGCATGCACACACTTGACGTTATTACTGGCAATGATTGAACTTGAAAAGCTTGAGATCAAGTTCAAATGAGCATCTGGGGGTTTCAAAACTTCTAAAAAATTACACTTGAAAATAGGAAGAAAAAAACCAGAAAGAAATACAATCTCAGCAGAAACTGCTAATGAGATCTCATGCAAAATATTTTTTCGCCATGATCTATTTTCAGATGGATTTGAAATACTTGCATTGTAATTTGTATGGATAGGACTTTTTTTTTTTGCACTTTCAATTCAGTGATATCAGCATAAGAAAAAAGACTTCCAACCTGCTTCGCAAACTTCAGAGATTCAGTTGTGGTTCACCCTGAAATCGGAGTTGCTCTCGTTGCTGTCAGAGCAAACTCATTCTCCCTCCCTGGCTCACTGGTGGAGTCAGAAAGCTAAAACGTTCATCTTGCAGAAAAAAAGAAGCTCCACTTTGCTTGAGTTAAGATTGATTTTCTTGGTGTGTGTACTGTTCCCTCTTTAACACCAAACCTGTGGGATTCCTATTAAATTTACCTACAGACACTAAACTTTTAATGCTTATTTTAAGTTTGTACCCCTACATTTGTCAGCCACCTTTTTTGCACCTTTAGACACCAGAATTCAAGCAGTTACAAATTATGTTCATACAGAAAAAAAAGGAGGGGGGGCAGAAGTTACACTTCTAAAATACGGATTTATTTTTTTTTCCTCACATTTGTCATATTCATGATATAAGAATCTTTTACTGAGCTAGAAGGAGGTCTTCTCTGAGCGAATACATGTAATACGATATTGGTTATGGATTTTAAGCTGGTTATGAATTTGAAAGGAAAGAAGACTGAATGTGCATTTCCATGCTAATAGTTAAGGTGCTTTCTGTTTCTTTCGCTGTTTTCTCCAGCTCTGCATGCAGTACTGGCCAGAGAAGACATCTTGTTGTTATGGCCCAATTCAAGTAGAGTTTGTTTCAGCAGACATCGATGAAGATATCATCAACCGGATATTCCGGATCTGTAATATGGCCAGGGTAAGGTACCAGATTCCCTGTTTATTCTCAAAAATATATTTTGGCCTGAGGAAGAGACACAACCAAGGCTTGTGATTCAGAGATGCTGAATCTCTCACCTAGGAACAAAATCCACTGCAGAATTTAGTTGCTACTTCCTTTAATTAACATTTAATTGCATCAGTCTGTATTGGTAAAAGACTCTTGGCTGAAATTAGAAAGTGAATGATATGAGCTGAAAATCTGTATTTAAATGGAATGCATTTTTCTATGTATATTTGAGAACAATTAATCACTTAGTAGCCAATATAAACCCATCAGTATCGTAGGAAATAAACTGGGATAGTGTCAGCAGCCCTCCATCTGTCAACTACTGCTCAGTGTCTCTGAAGACAGATGCAGTGTTTACTGGCTAGACTGGGATTCCCAGTTGCCACTGTTTTTCCTATAAATAAGCGACTGCCATTTCTGTAAGCAACTCTTTGTCTGTATCCCTCAGCCCCAGGACAGCTGAAATGAGAGAAACAAAGTTTATCTGCACACTGGACCCTGGCAATGCAACTTCAGGGCTGCAGGGAAGGGTTTCAGTGGATGATTTTTTTCTCATTAGTTGTTTCCCAGATTGATTATGTCTCCTTTTTGGTTCCTTTTTCATTTTTTTTCTAGTCAGAAATGGAAACAGGCACCACAAATTATATTTCCGTGCTGTTTAACACACCAGTCTGATGGTGTGGTCAGAGCCTGTGCAGCAGTTCAGTCGTGACATTGCAGAGTGAACCTTGTGCTCCGCCTACGCAAACTGATATATCAGTTAGATACTCACCTGCCGGTGTCCCAGGCCAACCGCCTTTGAACCAGGGACAGCCTTGAAGTCAAGTAGCTGATAAGACAGAATCTGGGACTGGGGCTGGAGCTGGCTGGTAGATGCGTAGACGTCAGGGTGGGTGCCGGGAACTCGCAGCTCTCTGCACCCATCTGTGTTCAACACCGGTGCTTGCTGCTAAAATCTTGATGAGGATCCGGCCACAGTCCCCAGAGATTTTTTGAGGGCCTTCTTTGCCTTTAGTTCTCATGGCACAACTAACCTCCAGCACAGGCTACTGGGAAAGACGTGTTAGATCTATTCAGACAGTTTGATGAGACTTTATTCTCTACTGAAAACAAAGCAAGGGACCTTAAGCACCTAGTTTCTGCCTGGCTCCGTAATATCTGAGGTCATCATTGTTATCCAGATTGCCAAGAAGTCCTTGTTTCCCCACTGTATCAGTATCCATCAGAGTGGAGGATGTTAACATTGACGGGATGATGCTGTGTAACCAGTGCCTCTGCTTTACCCCATCTCTCTGCTCCCTGCCCCGTTCCATGTAGCATCTTGAAAATGCTCTTTGTTTTAGCCTCAGGACGGGTATCGCATAGTTCAGCACCTGCAGTACATTGGCTGGCCGGCCTACAGGGACACCCCTCCTTCCAAACGCTCCCTCCTGAAGGTGGTCAGAAGGTTGGAGAAGTGGCAGGAGCAGTACGATGGGAGAGACGGACGCACTGTTGTCCACTGCCTGTAAGTAAGACTGGAAAATGTCTGTAACCTCACAAAATGCTGTCTGAAGAGCACCGATTATGGATCTGGAAATTTGGTGGTTTGCCAGGCTTCAGCTGGGGAAAATGAGGTTAAATTACCTTTGTAATACACTTCAAGTTGAATATTGGTGCTACATTATAGCATCCTGGCCCAGAGATTTTACTGGTTGTGGTGAGGAGTAGCTGAAAAAGCTCTGCTGCTTTTTGGTGCGTAGGTAGGTCTCACGACTGGAGCCCAGACACAACCGAAGCAGCGCTGCCCCGTGTCCAGCTCCGACCACGGAGCTGCTGCGAGCCCCCGAGCAGTGAGGAGCAGCGCTGCAGTCCCTGGGGCTTCCCTGTCCACCACTGCCAGGGGCGGCTTAGCCCTTCCGTCCCTGTCTCCTGCCCTGCCGGTCTCCGCTTTTGCAGGCCCGTGACCGTCCTCAACCGGTCCTTACGTTACAGGTCTTTCTTAGCGTATGTGATGCGTGAGCTGCCGTGTAAGCCGTTCTCTCCCCTGTTCCCTCAGCCGTACCCGGCTTCACGTGTTGCCTCTCTTCTTCTGCACCCAGGAACGGCGGGGGACGCAGCGGCACCTTCTGCGCCATCTGCAGCGTGTGTGAAATGATTCAACAGCAAAACATCATTGACGTGTTCCACATAGTGAAAACGTTACGGAATAACAAATCCAACATGGTGGAGTCATTGGTGAGCTTTTTTCCTGTGCCTTACCCCACCCGGGACTTGAGGATAAGTGGGAAAACGCCGTGGCTTAGCCCAGTATGAATCAAAACGAACCATAACGTGAAGCCATCAGAATTAGAATCAGTCCCATTTGTAGCACGTGCAATGAATCCTCCAGTCCCACTGATGCTCTCCTCGAGCAGAGGGGGAGCAGCTGCCCTGGCACTGGGATCAACAGCATCTCTCGCTCCCAGCCGCCTCCGGGAGGTTAAACCCCAAGTCTCTGCCACCGTGGCTGTGGGAAGAAACTGGGGCTTGTCCTCCTGTGCCTGTGTACAGCCTCGTGCGTGGGGCTGTCACGTGCCCTGAAACCAGGAAGGGAGAACAGTCCCAACCCCAGGCCTTGCTCCCCGCAGCCCAAGAGATTAAACTGTCCTGAATTCCATCATCCCAATGGATCACGCTGAATTCTTTCCTCAAAAGCAACGCGTGCAACGAGGGCATGAAGCAAATACCGAATAGTTGATACTGTGGTTGTCTTTTTGGGTGGTTTTCTCTTCCATCGATGATACCACCTCTTGGTAATGCTTGTTCGGGATCATATAGAAATGCAATTAATGTTTGCCTGGTTCTGCCAAACGGTATAGGAAAGAGGGAGGAGGCATTTTTGGCAGCTTGGAGAATGAGGCCCTGAAGAATCTACCTGCATCCTAATGTCACTGATTTCTGTTCTCTCTTTCAGGAACAGTATAAATTTGTATACGAGGTTGCACTGGAATACTTGAGTTCCTTCTAGCCCAGCAGAGGGGAGGGCAGGCTCCGAAATGGCAGACCCCAATCCCTGGCAGACGCTTCTCCCCTCTCCCACACTGGAAGGCAGTGACAAGTGTGGGAAGGAAAACCTCTCCTTCCCGGAGCAAGAGACTGAGATTGCACAGACCTCGCTGGAAGGAGGAGACGATGCCTGTGTTTGCTGCTGCCTGCTTTTTATCGGAACATCTACCGCTTCTTAAATAACCTACTGTAAAAATAAGCAAAATGGGAGGCAGGCTGAAAGACTGGACTTTCTAATTCCCTCTGACTTCTTCTCTCCTCTTTTGGATTGTATTTTTGCTCCCCTTGCTGCAGAGTGGGGAAAGAATGAAACCCTTAGGGAAATTCTCTTTTAAATGTCTCCTTTTTAATTTATAATTTTGTTCTCAAATCTTAGTCTTTAATTTTTGAATTTCATGCAGCAGTCATTTGGGAAAAATGAGATAGCCATAGGGGATATAGGAAATGTTACATTACGATTTGTCTATCCTATCTGTTTCCTTTTATTTTATTTTTTTTTTTCCAAATGAAAAGGCCAACACAAGAAAAAACAACACTGGAATTCTCTTCCTGTACGTAGTCCCTTTTAGCATGAAAATAGATGGTAGAGATGAGCAGCTGTTCATGGATTCACTGCCTCGGCTTCCAACGAATGTTTCCTCCCAGTTTCTGCTAGACTCCCAAGGCTGCGCATGAACCGGTTACATCTCTCTGGTCCATGTTCGGTTCAGCGCTGGCGAAGCAATACCAGTAATGAGTTTCCCAGCCGCTTGAACCTTAAGGTTAAATATTTGCATCAAACAAATTGCATTTGTCTTGCAACTTTTGGTAACTTTGTTACCATATTTTTCAAGTATTTGCTGGGGTGCAGTGTGTCTTTGAAAAACAGGGTATGAAGTAGGTATTATTGATCATATATACTATGTATTATTATTTTTTATTTATTATTTGTATTGCTGTAGAACTTA
>NW_009646501.1:498027-523337 GCF_000708025.1 Charadrius vociferus
GCTTAAAATCTGAAGGTAATGTTAAAATTGGGTTTGGTCAAGATTTCCTCACTATTTCCAAACTGTTGTACAGTCAGATGTAGTTGAGTGATTTATTCAGATTTCCAGACCCTACGAGCTTCAAAATGGTAACCCATCCAGGCTGTAGGAAAGGTGATGTGCACACACAGAAACCTATTCTGACATGTGTTAAGAAAAGTGTTAGACCAGCACAGAAACTTTCCTTCTTAAGCAAAACAGCTTTTGTTTTGTTCTGCAAAAATGCCTGTGCAACTCTCCTTCTTTGAGACAAACACCAGATGTGTTTTGCAATGGCTCTGGATCTCACTCTCATTTTTTTAGCAGCTAAGAAATTGCTTTTCTGAAAGAGTACGTTTAAGTAGTTAATCATTAAGGTCTGCAGGGTAATCTTAGAGAAAAAAAATAATTGAATGAACAAGGCCTTACAATATTCAGTATTTCAGTTTAGCCATTTATTCATCTTTGAGGGTGCGGGGATACGAGGTTGCTCTGTATGTAAATTAGATTCCGGGAGATGTAGGTTTCTTCAAATACAGACTTGCCTAAAAGATAGATGGAAGGTAAGAGTTTAAGGAAACTCTACTTTCTCACCACCCTGTAGTTTTCCACCCTCAGGTCAATACTCGGAGACTGCTGGGAGCTCTGTCACAGAGCATGCCAGAAGTTCAAAACATTTTGCTAATTCTGTATGTAAATTCAAAAGGCACCTCTGCTTCATGGTCATTCATTTTGCAATAGTCATACCTTTGCCTTGACAATGAAGGGTAAAAATGAAATCTGATAAAAGCAACTCTCGACTCAAACGCACCAGTATCTAACCCAATAGTTATCTCTGCCCGCAACAGTCTAAGGAAGGATGTTTGGAACAGCAATAATCCTCTTCCTGCTAAGCACAGGAGGGGCTTGGATAGGATGCTGGACCACCTCGCTCATATTCTTTCTGAGGAGCTTTGGATTCTTGGCTTCAATATCGTGAAGGTCTTAAATGAGCTTGAACCACATTGTCCCTGATGTAGCCAGCGTGTGCCATAAAGTATTAGGGAGAACCCCCCCTCCCCCCAATGGATGCCTCTACTGGGTTTCTAGTTGGTCCTTTCTGTTGTCTGCAAGAAATAATGCAATCGCCTTTAGTTGCTGTTGGGTCTGTAGGTGGACGGCTGTCTGGCATCTCATGAAACAAACTACTCATTTTTATTTTATTTTTTTTCTTTTCCTGTTAAGCAACACAAACTGTTCCACAGAAAAAATAGAAGGCAAAGCAAAATTACAAGATAAAAATGAGAAGGAAGGCATAATGCTAGTGCTCTGATTACAGGTGGCGTGCTGTAGCAGTGTAGGTCAGGAGCTGGGAGCCGTTAGCAAAGAAGAGAGAAGAGGGAATCCTGAACTCAGAGTGGGATTTTTCAACAACTGTCCAGGTAGGAAGAAACTACAAGTCAGCCGAGTGTTGGTGACTGCTAGCAGCAGAAAGCCAGAGGGAATCACTCCCTGTGGATACTGTGGAGATATTAATTAGTATTTAGCGTTCTGTTAATTTTACATGGAAACTAGCATAGCGATAGGTCCCCCCTGTGAATTACTGGAAGCCCAGTGCAAGCATTGAGGGTGACAGCCGGGATAAAAGGAATAGAGAGGCAGAAGAAATGGCAGTATGACTGAGATGTGATGTGTAGGAGGTAATTCAAGGCTTAACAGTAGCATAAAGGAAAGTGGATTAAAAAGCCAGAAGTAAGCCCATAGGGGGCGGTGTGCAAGGAGAGAAGGAGGTGTTGGATGAGCAGAGCATAGTAGCACTTGCAGTGGAGTTGTTTAAGGTCTTGAGGTAGGTTTGAAGGTGGTTTATGGTATGAAAAATGCTGCTAAAGGATCAGGTGCGTGTCTCAGCTGACCCACAGCAACCCGCCACGTGCTTTTAGCCCTCTGCAAATGCAAAGTGACGTTAGCATAAACTGCAGGGAAAGATATTTAGGGTAAATTTCACCTTGTATTTGCAAGGAGCAAATTTAATGCTGCAAATGTTGGTTACCGCAGCCTGACTATTAGTCACAGCTTATTATGTGGCAACTCAGCCGTGTGTGTCAACCTTCTTCTAATGCCCAGCCTACAATCCGTGTGGAAGGATGCTCAGCAGACACTGCAGATTGTGTTGCCAAGCTGTTGTATCGTCATGCAGTTACGTTGCGTTCAGGGGACTGACCCAGCTCCAGCCTGGGTTGGCTCAGGGATCGTTATGCTGTTCGTTACTGCACAGCGCATATATGCTGAATGTGAATTAATGATGAAGGGAATGGTGTGGAAAGAGACGCTCACTTTAAATAACCTTATTACCTTGAGGTTGTTTAAACCGTAGAGAACAGCCTATAGCAAAATAGGCAGTGTGTTTGAAGCAAGATTATGGGTGATGGGTTTGTTTTTGCTGGGAAAGAGAGAAATTACGAGATGAGATAAAGGAGGCTTTCTCGCTCCTGGAAGGATTAACAGTCAGGGCGAGCCTTCCAACCTAAGCATCCCCTGCTGTGGATGGAAAGAGATAATGTACAGTAGAACAGGTGAATTCCTCAATGACTGAATTTTAGGCTGGAAAAATAGGATATTGACAGTATTTGAATGATCATAATGAAGATAAACTTATCCCCATTCAGACATCCTTCAGGGGTGATGGACCACTGTTTATTAATAGCATAGTATTGGTCTAAAGTGTAATCTGAAATACAGGGAACAAGAAATAGGTAAAGAAAGGTGGTTCAGAGGTGACTGTGTCTCATACAGGGGGTGACTAACATCTTAAATTATTAAGGGATCTAACTGAAGCAAAGAATTCCAGAGCTATCTAGGCTGGTTGATGGAGAAGACAGACCCTGAGTTGTCTGCAAGAAAGAGACCAAAACCCCTAAAAGGTACAGTAGATCTTAATGATCTTTTCTTTTTTTTTTTCTTTTTTTTCTTTTTTCCTGTTTAGCTTTGTATTTGTTTGGTGGTAGTTTGTGGCTTTGGGGTTTTTTTGCAGGAGCTGTGTCCTATGCTGGCTGGTTTGTTTTTTTTTTTTCGTTCTTCAAATACATGTAAGGAAAAAGTTATTTGACCTCCTGTAAATAGAGTTGAGCTATTTGTTTATTAAGGTAAAGGCTGTGCAAGGGTGTACAGTGTACATGTGAAGGTTACTGAATCAGGACCTCTGGTAGCAAGCAAATGGCAATTTGGTGATTTTATTTATATCTGCAGATATAGTTGGTATTGTGGCCAGCAGGTCAAGGGAGGTGCTTCTTCCTCTCTGCTCTGCTCTGGTGAGACCCCACCTGCAGTGCTGCCTCCAGCTCTGGAGCCCCCAACATAGGAAAGACACGGACCTGCTGGAGGGGTCCAGAGGAGACCATGAAGATGCTGTTAGGGCTGGAGCCCCTCTGCTGGGAGGACAGGCTGGGAGAGTTGGGGGCGTTCAGCCTGGAGAAGAGAAGGCTCTGGGGAGACCTTAGACCCCTTTCCATTACCTAAAGGGGCTCCAGGAGAGCTGGGGAGGGACTTTTTACAAGGGCATGTAGTGATAGGACGAGGGGGAATGGCTTCAAACTGGAAGAGGGGAGATTTAGACAAGATATTAGGAAAAAAATTTTCCCTGTGCGGATGGTGATCCCCTGGGGCAGGTTGCCCCGAGAAGCTGTGGCTGCCCCATCCCTGGAGGTGTTCAAGGCCAGGTTGGACGGGGCTTGGAGCAACCTGGGCTGGGGGGAACAAGATGATCTTCAAGGTCCCTTCCAGCCTAAACCATTCTGTGGTTCTCTGATCAGGGAAGTCTCTGGACTTTGGTTAGTAGGAGGCATTTCAATTTGTGATTGAAATTCTTCAGCGAGGTTGCACAGAACTATGTCTGCCTTTGTTATGTTCAGCTCGAACCAGTATTATTAACGCACTGGTGGGTCCCTTTTAATTTATTAACATTTTAGCCATTTGCGTGAGCTTGAGCTGTCTGTTTTGGCCCACAGTCAACAGGCAGTTAGTGTCGAAAGATTTTTACATGCATGGAAAAACTTTCGTGGCCTTTACCCCCAAATCAAACCACAGTTTCTGTACCCCATCTCTCCTGCTCAGCCCCTACCCCTGTGCACACACATTTGGAGAATATCCAGGTAACTCCCAAAAGGCAGACAGATTTTGCGAAATGCCTGTGACCCCTGATCCGTCGGGTCCATGTAACTTTGTAGGGCAGAGGAGGGAATCCCAAAGGTTTGGCCTAAAGAAGCCCATCTTTGTATCAGTATTTCCCAACCTTTTGTTCTGGATCTGTAAACTCCCTGTAAAAAAGGCCCAGTGGCAATGTGGATCCCACAGCAGTAGATTTAAGCCTGCAGATGGTAGACCTGTTTTTCCATTTACTTTTCACAGGCCCTTTAGAAGTAGTTGGTGGGATTTCCTCTGGGAATCTCAAGCCAGGGATTGCGGGTCACTGCTCTTGATGTGCTGCAGAGTCAGAGAAAAGAGAGAGAGGCTCCTGCAGAAGGCATGTAAACCAGTTGCCATCTGGAAGAGAAGGAAAGGAGAAGAAATCTCCTTTGGGAGAAAGCAAGCACTGGGGGAGAAGGCAGATTAAATGGAGTCCTGGAACAGGTAGGGAACTTGCACCTTGTTCTGTCTCTCATTCTTGCACGGCTGCTCTTAAATCTTTCTTACTCTTCTAAGTTCATGCCAAGATCATAAAAAACAGGTAATGCCACATTCCACGCTGTGGAGCTCTCTTGAGACGGAGCAGTCAGAGTGTAACAGAGGGAATAAATCCTGAGGGACAAAGATGAAAGGAGATTTGCTTGAGAGAGGAATCTTCAAATACGAGGTGCCTCTGTCTGTCACACTTGCAGAATTCCTAACAAGTCATCACAGAGCAGTGCACAGTCCTGACGCGGTCCTGGACGTGCGATGCAGTGGAAATGTTCCGCTTGGAAAACTTCATTGCCCTGTAATAAATTTAAACAATCAACTCCATTACATTGGTAGCACGGTTAACTTTTATGAGATCTCCAGCCAGTGCAAGGGGCATCTCAAGAACTTGGGGTGAGCCTGCTGTGTTTTCATTTGAGATTCTTTCATTTGTACGAAGTGTACGAACTTCAGTCAACCCTAGTTTGTTTGAAAAATAAAGGGGGCCATGTGGCAAACGTTATTCAGCATAGCCACTGCCTCTGGGTCAAAAATTCGGTATACTTCCTAGAAGGCTGAAATGTAGAACAAACCGCTGCCTGCTCCCTACACAGACAGTTACAGTAGAAACGGGGCGAGCCAGCTGATTTAAGGCAGGGAGACAGAAGTGAGTAATAAGGATTCTGTTAACCCTCCTGCATTCCTATTTATTTAGATTGCAGTCTTCTATAGCCATACATACATAATACACAATTTAAATGCAAGTGCGCTTCCTTTCCCTGTTCCAAAAATACCTATAGCTCTTCTTTCACCGAGGGCGAGCCGACAGCGTAGCAAGCAAAGCCCACTTTCTGCAGTTCTGACAAGGACCACTAGGAAAGTCTGTCACGTATTATCTGTTCATTGACTTGGGAAAGGTATCAATCATCTTCCTCATATACATACTGGAAGAATGTCCAATTTGCTGTAACAGTCAAGCGAAATCATACATTTTCATACATCCAGACCAAATCCTGGTGGTACTGAGTGTGATGGAAACGAAAAAAAAACACAAAACGCAACTTGCTGACTTCCAGTGACCCCTAGTCTATAATCATTATTTGCTGTGTTAAAATATTTTAAAAGCCTCCCTTGTAAAAATAAATTATACTCAGAATAGCCTACAGTTTCATGTTGGACTGGCATAATTGTGAAAACCTGACAGCTTTTTCAGTTTGTAAAAACATGAGAGATCGACATTACCCTTTCCATCCTCGTCCCAGCGCATGCAGCAGATTTTTCACCACTAATCTGTTTTCAGCCTGAGCCTTAACAAACAAAACAATGCAGCAGACTGAATGACAGATGCTGGTGTTCCCATAGTGTTTCCTGGTGGGGAAAAAAAAAAAAAGAAACAAGGAAAGAACAAACTAAACTATTTTTCTTGCAACTCAGTTCTGTGTGAGCTGTTTCTAAGAAGTATAAACAGGAGCCAGTCCACACCACTTTGTCTGGAGCGAGGATTTGCTTGTTGCAAATTTTCATACTTCAAAATTTCATACTTCACCTTCAAAGGTGAAGGTCCGCTCCAGATGTAACTTTTGAGATCAGTCCTGGTCTGCTGCATGTGGGCTTCCAACAGCATGGTGGTTACTTGCTGGAGGTGCTTATTGCAGAATGATAGTGTTTCAGTGGAGCTATTTTTCATTGGGAGATCTGATATCCTGAAATGCTACGGTTTGGGGGACGTGGTGAGATACCTCGAGCGTGTTGCGCTATGGAGATTTATTTCCTTGTGTGAGTACATCATCTTTCAGTGGGGGCCTCCAGGAAATCTTATTCGTGTGAAATGATGGAAAGGAGTGCATTTTGGGGGATGGAAGTGGGAGTGTGGCCAGCACTTTACAAGTGTTCGTGAATTTAGATACTCTAACAAGGCTCCCCAGGACAAACGATGGTCAGTTGTTTGCGCTGCTGAAAGTCTAACCAGATTTCATGCGCTGGACTTTCATGTCCTGGAACAGAACTGGCATTACCCCCTCACCGCCCCAGGAGCCCTTTTTTACATCCCCAGCACTTCAGTGCTGTATTTCTATGCCAAAAGTTTGAGCTGAATCCTTAGCCCATCCTTTAACCCGTACTGACTAAACACATGGGCAAAATTCACTCCCATATTGATTTAATTCACCACCACCCCCGCACCGATCCTGTTGAAATTAAAATGTACCAGCATCGCTTGCTGCCAGACCTATCACTACTTGACACAGCGATGCTGTGGCTGCATCTGGATCAGCAGTATCCCGTTCCAGCTCCCTGGATGCGTTTTGCCCGCAGGGAGGAGTGCTGCATGAGAGCTAGTCTCTGCTGTTGCGATGCCGCCCCCCATCTCCCCCCCTTTGGCCTTTATGGATTACTGGTGAAACTCACTTGTACAGTTTGGATGTTTGATAGATAAAGCACGTATGAAAAAAAAAAAAGGAAAAATATAAATACAAAAATCTCAACACTGTGCATTCAGTGTCTTTTCTTTCTAGCTTAAAAGAAGGAAGGTAAATAATGTCAAGTCAATGAATATCAGATATATTTTTTGACTGTACATTACAGTGAAGTGTAATCTTTTTTTTACAACTGCAAGTCCATCTTATTTATTCTTGTAAATGTTCCCAGACAATGTTTGTAATATGGGCTGTGTTGCAAATCCATAAAATAAATCTGTGATCTGAGATTAATGTTTTACTAAGAGACTCTTGTACTTGTGCCTTTTCTTTGCACTTAGAGGGGACAATGCAATGCAAGTAGCACTACTAGAAATGATGGTGTGATTGCATGGAAAAAAAACCAAGCCCAGCTTCTTGTCACAGTGATGGGCAGCTGGCTTTGCATCACGGTTATTATTCAGGAGCTCAAGAGCAGCAGAGAGCATTCACCGGGCACTTCACTAGCTGCAGATTTTGAGTCAGTCCTCTCAGCAAGCCTGTGTCTGTGAGCTAAGTATTGCTGAAAATTATAGTCATAGCAGCATGGGTTAGAGCAAAGCATATTTTTGCAACGGTTTCTTTCTAACTATTGTTTCCTCGGTATTCAAGTGCTGAATAATGATTGCTAATATGTCACTGGGATTTTCTGATGGTTTTTGGGCAGATGTTGGGTGCCAAACCCAACCACAGGATATGGGTGTCAGCTGTGAATATTTTCACACATTTACCAGCCGGCTGCCATCTTCTGGTCTTCTACCCTCATTTATCAACAGGCACACGTGGCGGTGCTTGCCGTCCGATTCGGTTAGCGCAAAGGACTAGGCTGTAGGCAAGAAAGTAGATGAGGCTGCCGTGCTCTGAAGACTGCTTTATTCCAACTGTACGAGCAGGAGTGCATCAAGATTCACAGCTTAGTGTGTCAGAACAGGAGAGTCCAGTCGTGCTACGCTTGTACAACCCAACTGGTAAGAACTACACTTTTTGACATTGTTAATTAGTCCTACTGAAAAAAATTTAAAAAATAAGGCATCTTAACAAGGATGACGGAAGTCCTATTTTTCTTAAAGCACGGTAACTCTACCTTGGAAGCATACTTTATTATTTCTTTCTGTATTTATTCTCTGTCTTCTTTTGAAAATACTTTGTTCGAATTCTTCATTACTGTGAACAAAACTCTTGTTAGTGCACTCTAGGTAGCAGTGTGTGGCTCAAATACAGGTTGTTTTTCATTGTCCTGATCAAGCAGATTCTCCACCTTAATTGTGGTGAACATTCAGATATAACAACTGGTTATTCAAAGGGTTCGTTATAACGAGGTTAGCCCATGTAAAACACCCTTCAGCTGCACAGATATTGTTAATGGAACGAGTTAGAAGTTGATACCAAAGAAATCTCCTCACCACAGTGTTAGATGGAGAAGTTTTACCCGTACAGTTCTGACTGTACAACACAGACAGTTGTATATTTGTAGTGATTAATTACAGTCCATCTTGGCACTTTATCCGAATTTATCCAAAATACTTTACTGATGCTTGATATTAACAACAAGTTGCATTCAAGGAAGGTAAACAGCAGAGACATCTCTGTCATATTCCGGGTGGTCTTATAAAGACACGTGTTGAAGTGCCAGCACTGAGAAACAGGCGCAAATTCACCTTTCTGTCCTCTTGTCTGCCCAGCACAAGGATAGCGGTGGGTTAAAGCTGCTGGGGGAAGACAGATGCAGGAGCCTGAAACCCTCGGGGGTTCCCAGTGCTTCGTGCCCTGTTGCCGTTGCCGTGACTGACACCTGTGGAGGTGGGAATCCAGCAGACACTTTATCCAGGTCAGTCACTGCCTCTGAGTATCAGCCGCTGCTTTTCCATCCTTCCCCACGATAACCAGTATCATCATACTGATACTGCTGCAAGTTCTGTCAACTTTGACGGACTCTCGTTGCCTGAGCTGAAGCTCTCACAAGTTAAACCTTTAAATATTCTGTCTCATGCTGAGCTGTTTCTCATGCAGCTGTTGTTTAACAGCAGACTTCAAAACCGGGACTTACTCAGGCATGGCTCATCCAGCTCTAGAGAGGGAACATGGGTGACCATCCTGATGGTGAGAAAACAGCCTCTCCGGAGGGTGAGTCCGTCGTGGATAACGCAGTCCAAGGCAGATGGGTTGGATTGTCCTCTGGATGGGCCTGTTTTGCTCCACTGATTGCGTTAGCTCGCTGGCCGGTACTGACTTGGGCAACTAATTCTGAGACGGCTGCAGTTAGATGAGATGTGTTCCCCCTATTAATAGGTACCTGCAAGCAAATGACCTGTGTCATAAATAAAATGGTATAGATGAGAAGGAACAGTTTTAATGCCTCTTGCTTATGCTTGAAAATTCTTCTTCTGAGCCATTTAGCTTGGGCATTTCAGGTCCTCTCTTTCTCTTGTCTAGTCCCACATTTGAAAAAGAATGAAACTTTTTTTAAAAAAAAATGGTGCTTTGTGTTAATTTTACTTTTGTACACTGAGGTATAACTTTAATTTACAGGACCTAAAGAAAATGGAGAGACTTGTACTCTTTCTTGAAATGATCTTGTTTTTTGTGAGTTATTTCTGTGTCTGTTTTGGGAGCATGTCATATTTCTTACTAAGAGTGTGTTTATAAGTGGCTTGTAAAAGTTTATCCATAAAGTGTTTATATATCGTGAATCTGTAGCTACAGAGCGTTTATGCTACAGGTCAATAGGGTTACTTAAAAGTCTATAACATTTACTGATGTGTTTATAAACACCTATAATGTACTCTTTATGCCAAAAGC
Source organism: Charadrius vociferus (assembly GCF_000708025.1). Taxonomy (NCBI): domain Eukaryota; kingdom Metazoa; phylum Chordata; class Aves; order Charadriiformes; family Charadriidae; genus Charadrius; species Charadrius vociferus. The sequence goes on from NW_009646501.1 coordinate 507,930, forward strand.
AATATAATATTTACTACTCCTTTATTAATACATCTTAAATTATGTACCGTTAAGATAAACTGTAACCTGATGGAATTTTCAGCAATGTGGTGAAATAGCTTTTTTTATTGCATATATAAATGGTACCCTCTAAAACAACTGTGAGAAAAAGCCTGGCTTGCGTAGGAAAATCAGAAATTATTTTGAAGTGAAATAAAATATGCAGAACCTTATTCTGGAGATGGATAAAACCAGAATTTTCTAGCAATAATCCCGTCAGTAGGTTCACATGTAGGATGAGTGTGAGCCTTGGTCCGTGTAGGATCAAGAGGCTGAAGAGCTTGTACTAAAATATCCTTCTATTTGAAATTTCCAAAGGTGTTCTTGGGAGTATCCTTTCACTTACGTTTCATGACTGAGTATGCTGAGAAGGAAGGAGAGGCCACCAGTTGTTGCCCAAGCCTGGTAGGTAGGAACCACTTTGCTCAGCTCTGTGGACTTAACGTCTGTGATTGGGAAGTTACGCTGTTGGTACTTACAGTGATCAGTTTGTAATGGCCTTCTCTGGTACAGTGCCCGAGTGTGGGGTGTCGCAAATGCAAGGTGGTACCTAGATGGATCTTTCTTCCAAGTAATGTGTTGAATTGTGCTTGAACGGACTCAGACTTTTCCCATCCAAGTAGGGCTTCTAACCCAAGAGCAGAGCGTGCAAAGAGCACATACAGGGCACATTTCCATTCGGGACCGAGATACTCTGGTTTTGTGCATCGCTCCTGCAAATGAACCTGTTCCGTCAGCAAAGCAGGGAAGCAACTGGGTATGAAACTTTGTGTGCAAGTGTGTGTGTGCGCTTGTGTGTGTGTCTTCTGTCACCTCCTCCTAAAAGCTGAGCACAAATATACCTCTAAACCAAGAGCGACTGGAAGGCTTTATTGGCGGTGTTTATGCAATGCAGAGTGCTGACAAGGAAAGAACGGGTTGTCTAGGAAAATGCTGGTGATGTGCAAAGAACCAAAATTATTGTTTATTCTGGTGCCATAGGAACTGTCTTGCAAAGGAAAATAGGCTTTGACAAAGGAGGTAATGAGCAACCCCAGTTCTCTGTGCTTGTGTGTACACGCGGCTGAGTTCTAATTACAGCACATGGCTGAATGTGCGAATACACGGCTTGTAAGCCGCCAGTTTCCAGCTCCTTTGTATAACAAGAGGCATCGCAACATGTGATACTGGTTCCTGTGTCGGTTGAGGTATGGAGGATTACCTGCGGCCTGAGTCAAAATTAATACCAAAATGCAAAATATGCACTTGGTTTGTTTTGTTTCTTCTCTGGATCTTAATGAAATCACTTGTTTTTCAGATGTTGTGTGTACAAATTATGTTGGTCTTTGCAGATCTGTTTTTTTGCTTACCCCACACCAACGGTAACTCTCTCTCCACTGCTGCAGACAGAAACTGCTTAAGAAACACTCATGGTATAGGAGAAGGGTTTCTTTGATGTTTGGGGAGGGGGTTTATTACTTCCAGTCATGGACGTCCTCCACACGTCCCTTAACTCATCTTTCGCACAAAACTCTGAGACGTGTTGCTCAGAGCTGTTTGATGTCCAGGTGAAGAAAAAACTAAGGACTGCTATTCTTTTTTAGTAACATTTTTGCACAGAAGTCTAGAGTGTGCAAGCATTTTATAATGAATGGTATCTGTTATATATGTTCACTGCTTGCTGTGTTACTGGTATATGACCATCTAAAAATATTCTTGGTTTAGCAGATGTTGAAATAAACCCCCCTGCCTCTAGAAATTCAAATCCCTCTCGGTGCAGATGTGCTCACCCTGCAGTCGGGTCAGGACTGAAGTGCGCATCTGTGGCTTGGCCCAAGCTCAGGGCTGGAAAACGAGAAGGGAGTGAGTCCAGGGAGGAGAGCTTTGTCCCTGCTGCGGTGCCCTCCGCGCATCTCAGATACGTCCCAACCTCTCGCTGTCCTCCCACCCTCAACTAGTGTGGAGGGTCCAAGGCAAACAGTCCCCTTCCCCCAGCCTCACATCCCTTTTTAAACAGAATAGCTGCAAAAACATTCATCGCTCCATGAACAAGTATTAAGTCAAAACTCGGTTTGGGCTGTAAACATGCAAATAATTCTCTTTGACAAACTCCTGCTGCCGCTGGTGCTTACGTGAATCGGCTTTGCAAGTTTGGAGACTAATTTTTGCAAATTGCAGCTTGGAAATGATAGGACCAGGCTGAAAATACACACTAACACTGTGGAAATAAAAGCAGATGGTGGCTTGCTGAAAGAGAATGGATCTCTGTGAGTACCAGACGTCGTAACAGTTTTTGGTCTGAAAGCATGTTGAATAATGTCAGAATTTTATATGCATCGGTCTGTGGAAAACACTGCCCTTTCTTCAGTGCTGCTGCGTGTGTGTGTGTGTGTGTGTGTGCCTGCTGGGAATAAAGTAATTTTCCCACTGTGGACCCTGCACGAAGCTGCTCGAGCAGTGGCAAGCCTTTGCAAGCAGGAAACATGAGGAGATCAGAGAGGAACGTTTATTCCTGGGAATTGTCCGGGATTTTTAGGGCGATAACTCCATCGTTTCAGGATGCAATTATTTGCAATTTTCTCGCTCTCTCACAGACTTCTGAAAAAAGGGAAGGCTTAGAAGTTATCAGTCCCAAAGCAAGCTCTGAGGGCTTGATAAGAACATGCTGCACCCTTTCAACATGGGAAGCAACCTTAAAAAAAAAAGTATTGCAGATGGATTTAGCCTTTTTGGTAAAGGCAGTCACATGGAGGGCAAAGATGAAAATGAAATGTTTTCCTAACATGTTCCATCCAATTTGAAATGACCTAAGCACTGAAATCTCTTTCTGTCGCTTTTTCTTTGGTCCATCCCTTCCTTGTGTGAAGCTGCCCAAGCCCACCCACCTGCCTGCCGGACAGGGGAGGTGACAGCACGGCACGGGGTGCTCCAGCATGTAGAACATACAGATATATATAAACATACACATAGAATCATAGAATGGTTGAGGTTGGAAGGGATCATTGAGTTCCAACCCCCCTGCCTGGGCAGGGACACCTCCCACTAGACCAGGTTGCCCAAGGCTACCTCCAGCCTGGCCTTGAACACCTCCACACGCAACTTGTAATGCTTTTCTGCTTTATGCCCACAGCTTTTCTGCTACCTCGTGGGGTTATCTAGCAAGCTTGAGGCTGCATGTGCTGTCTTAGGGAGGTGTTAGCTGGGGAGGACGTGCACTAGAGTGATACCTGCTGGAGGAGATGGGGGGGGCCGAGGGGAGTTCTTCCACCATCACAAAGGCCACATTTTGATGTCTTGGAATTTTCTCCCAAACTTTTCCAAACTTTGGTGCTTATTTTGAATGTGATTGCTGTTTCCTTTAGCCGGCGCTGTGAGGACATGGCTAATCAGGTGGCAGTGACTTAGGTTTTTTTACAAATCTCACATCTCAGTTCAGTGCGGGAAATTATAGAGGCTTAAAACCCTTTCCTATTTCTGCTATACCCAGTGCCCGAGCATTTCCCTCAAGCTGAATTGAGTTCGGACTTTACCTTGATTTATATCCCTGCTTTTGGAGGACTGTTTGTGCGCTGGGAGGGGGCTGTGTTTGTTCGTCAGCATGGGAGGAACTGTGTGCTGAGGAACAGAGGGGGTACTGGGTGGTAAACAGAGAATTTAAATTTCTGAAAGCTCTCTTAAACCTGTTCAAATCTCTGCGCTGTGTAGATAAGGCCAAGCTGTTGTATGAGCTGACACAGTAGGAACAAACTTCTGGCATATGCGCAGCAGTTACAGCATTAGAATTGTAAAGCACCTTTTTTCTTTTTTTCTGTTTTTCTTTTAATCAAGGTAGGAGCAAGTTTGAAAGGATGATTTGTGTTGTGTGTTTTCAGCTACAAACAGAAAAAAAATCACAAGGGGTGGGAAAGGAGGTAAGGAAGCTGAGCAAACGTGAACAGCCTGATCTAATCAATCTGGTTGCCTCAAATGTTATCACTGTTTTATCACTGTTTTACCTCAGTTACCTTTTAGTCTCAGGATATCACAGATTTTAGTGTCCTTTAAATGAGAAAAAACCACCCTCTTTCCTGATACAATCCTTACTTCAAGGAAGTATTAACCTAAAATCTGTGCCTAAACTGACATTTACCTTTATCTTGGTGATAAAAACATACAATGAGATGGAAGGAAGTGGATGTGTTTTTCTGCTCAGAGGTTTGTTGGGTTGGTACGAGGGGTCACAGCAGACAGCCTGGGGTGCTGCCAAACCCCGGCACCCTTCGGGCTAAAGGGTTTGTTTTCTTTGGCTCCACGGCCAAGTAGGAATCTTAACAGACTTAAAAACTTCCGAGACACTGACTTCCACCCAAAGGAGAACATGAGCATATTTTAAAATTGTGACTACTTCAGGTCTAAAACGTACACAAAGCAAACATTACCGAGTCACGGAAGGATGTGATGTGTTTCACTCAGCAAAACGCCTCCTCGCCAGCTTGCACTCTCTCTCTGTCTCGTTTCCTTCTTCCCTGCCCGCTCTGAGACAGGCTAATTGCAAAGCTCGGAGTTGTGTTTGAAGGGCTGCCTTTAAAATCTCAGAGCTACAGTGCAGCCCTGGTTGTAGTAATGCTGTAAGGGCGGGGAAAAAAAAAATTAAGGTATTTTCTGGTTGCAAAAGTACTAATTTAACCCGAAACTCAGCTATAGCGGCACTTCTTAAGAAATTTGTAAGTCAGAATTTTCTGTTATGATGCTACAAAAAACATTTGAAAGGGTAAAGGAAAAGACAGTGTGTATAAGGTCAAGTGCGTCACTCTGTGGCTGTATGCTCAAAACAAACTATGGGGATGTTCCAGTGGAGCGAGCAGTGCAGGACCTGGAAATGCTATAAAATGAAGGGAATCAGAGAAAAAGAGTGAAGGGAACTCAGACCAATTTCTTAAAAACCATGGTCCACAAACATAGTAGCAACCACATTGTATAGAAAACCTCCTCACCCTACTGCACACTGAGGAGACAAAAATCTGGGTGCTTTGATACCCACCTTTGTGGTCCAGCCAGCTGTCGTGTTTGGATCTGCTGCCGACGGCAAGCAGAGCTGTTCCCATACTACCTGTTTCTTTAAAAAGTGGCTGCAGCCCATGGGGAAAGGACCAGTCGCCCTCCTGGGTAGAAGTTCCATGTGTGAGAGCTGACAGCGACGCTGCGGAGGTAGAGCATCCCCTCAAGCAGCCTTTTGAGGGACACACCGAATAGGAGCATAGATATTTATTAATCTGTGGATACTTTAAAGCACGCATATGCACTGTGTAATTAGACAGGAGGTGACGTGGAGGTTACTCTGGAGTGCCCGAGTACCTCAGCCCGCCCTACGAGCTTGGTGCTGCCAGTGCCATTATCCCTGACGGCGCTGTGGGATTACTCGGTCCTTTAGTGTGGAGCCTCTGGGGTTGGTGGGGGGAACCTCCTGCCTCTGGTCCCGAACTCGGGGGAAATCCTTGAACTAAGTAAAGGAGAGAAGGTGCCGATGGCTGCTTTTGTCACGCGGCTCGGACTTCAGCAGAGAGAGAGGATGTTAAAAATGAACTAATGAGCGTTGTTAACAACAGCAAAACTGCTGCCTCCAGACAAAATTTTGCCAGCTTCAGTTTTCCTCTCTTTCAGCTCAATACAGTGATTAAACAATGACCAAAGCAGAAAATGTTACGGTTTTATCTTTAAAAAATATAAACAATAGCGTTTTATAAATGCAGCAGTTTCCATTTGTCCAGAAGGAATGAGTATTTTGGCTTTCCTCCACGAGATGTAGTTGTCAAGAGGTGTTCAGCTACTGTCCCAGCTTCGTGCTCCCCACAGCACATGTGCCTAAGAAATACAATCCTTCTGCCATTGTCTGCCTGCAGTCCTTCCTGAATACACTTGCAATTGCAAGCATGGAAAACAATTGGAGATGGCAACGTTTGTTGGCTTTAAAACTTGCCAGATGACAGCTCAGCCTGACTTCCAGCACCAACCATTGGGGGAAGAACTGATTCTGCCAGAGAATACGGGGTCCCACATCCACAGGTGAAGGACTCTGCTGAGCCTTGTGTAGGACTCTCTTTCATTTTCTGCTGGTATTGATTTACTTTGCGTGGTTAGCGCTGTTAAGACTCTGCATAAACTTGTTTTTGTTTTGTCCCCCATTGCTCTAACTCTGTCCTAAACACAAAAGGGCTCTTGGGAAGAACATCCCATTGGGCTGTCAAGCTGAACAGCCTCCGTGTCCAGATGATAATGATGGGAAGTCTTGCGTTATATGGGATCAGTGGGCAAGTAAGAATGACTTTTCAGCACAATTCATTGATATAAAGCATTGTGAATATTCTGAAATGCCTATTTCTAGAATCACATCTCCCTTTTAAAATATTGATGCTTGGTAGTGTTGATGCGTGTGCATTGGAAGGGAAAATACTGGTAAAAATCAAACAAAGATTTCTGCCTTTCCCTTTGCTGAAAACCTGGGCTGTTTTCCTTCTATTAATTCCCCCGTAAGTCTATAGCTACCTATTACTATGGGCTGCAATGGCTTCAATGGGCTTTTATAAACCTTTGGCCCTGTTGCTATAAAAACCTTCCATGTTCTTGCCAAACCTCCTTCAGAAAGATTACTTTTGCTTTGAAGATGCCAATAAAGGAAATTGCTTTCACAAGGGAAAAGCTAGGAAGACAACCCTGGACCCTTCATTTGGATTGCCTCCAATCTTACATTTATTGGAACTGGAGAGCAATCCCAAATACATTACACCGTGGTCCGAGCAGCGAGGTCTCTTTGGGCAGCGCTTAGTCATGTTTGAGTGCCTCCTGCCCCTTCTTCAGCTTTTTCAAAGAAAAAAAACACCCAAAAGCCCACCCAGCCAGCCGAGCTGTGAAGCGTTTGGTGCGGGGCTGGAGCTGGCAGCGGGGAGGTGACGCGCCAGCCCGCCGCGTGGCACGGCCTCATCAGTCAGCTGCTCGCAGGGGTGAAAGATCCCAGATGGCGTGTAGCAGCCCTGCATCTCGTCTCCATGGGCAGGTGGCCCCGTGCCATTCTCTGCCGTCGCTGAAAGGAGGGTTCTTTCTTTCTTTCTTTCTTTCTTTCTTGCTGTTGGGTTTTTTGCTATTTTTTTTCTTTAACCCAAATCCCTTTGTGCAATCTTCTTAAGAGCAGCACATGCTGCTGGACCACCTGGAGGGTGCTGTATCGTGGCATAAGCCTGACACGATGAGGCAGAGAAGGGGCTGTTGCCTTTCTCCACAGAGACATAGAATAGAATAGAATCACAGGATGGTTTAGCTTGGAACGGACCTTTAAAGCCCATCTAGTCCAGCCCCCCTGCCATGAGCAGGGGCATCTTCCACTAGACCAGGTTGCTCAGAGCCCCGTCCAACCTGACCTGGAATGTTTCCAGGGATGGGGCATCCACCAACTCTCTGGTCAACCTGGGCCAGTGTTTCCACCACCCTCACTGTAAAAAATGTCTTCCTTACATCTAGTCTAAGTCTACCCTCTTTTAGTTTAAAGCCATTACCCCTTATCCTATCACAACGGACCCTGCTAAAAAGCCTGTCCCCATCTTCCCTGTAGGCTTCTTTTACGTACTGGAAAGCTGCTATAAGGTGTCCCTGGAGCCTTCTCTTCTCCAGGCTGAACAACCCCAACTCTCTCAGCCTGAATCTGCTTTAAACTGAAAAACGAACAAACTTAGAAATTTAGCCAGAGTTCTGTTATTAGCCCGGCCAAGCGGAACAATGAGGCTGTGCAGAGGAATGCACGTTCACCCGCGCGTCTTGCCCAGATTTGCTAGATGGAGCCTGGAGAGCTTGAACTCACGGCAGGAGCTGTGGGGGAGGTGAGAACTGACACAGAAGGCAGCATCGGGGCTGCACGTTGCTGCTTCTCCTGCTGCTGCAATTTCTGTTTGGTTCTTTCAGCCCTTCAGCGAGCGAGTACCTTTGTCAGAGAGGCAAGTGACAACGTGCGAGTACATCTGTCGGCCCTTCGATGAGCGTAAGGGAATCTACTGTATGTTGTCACCATGTCCTCTGCCTAAAGCCAGGTGCAGGGACACTCAGGTCACCCTTTGCTGCTCGACCTCGAGCAGGACCATCCCCTAAAGCTGGCCAAGCCATGGCTGGTCTGGGGAGCCAACCGGACATGGCCTCGGTGGTGTCACTAGGCAGGTGAGCGAGGATCGATGCTACGCACGCACAGATGTCACATCCCAACCTCATACAGTGAGAAGCGGCCTTAAAGTGTCTCATGTCTGCATGGAAAGGGACAGCAGAGCTGGGGAGGCAGCTGAGGGAAGTCCTTCATCTGCACAGGGAGGGGAGAAGCTTTGGCAGGAGCATGGGGAAAGTGGGGGGATTATTTGCTGGGGGGGAACAGACTGAGACAGCAGAAGATTAATCCTAATCCGTGTCTCTCCAGCTTTATATCAGTGTGTGAAATAGGCTCTTCTGCCCCTCCCCCGCGCTGCGGATTGGGACAAACGATGAAGGGAAAAGTAATATTGCGTCTCGCTAATAAAGCCACCATGTTTTTAAATTATTTTTTTTTTTAGTTTATCTTTTATTTTGAGAGTGTTTGAATATGCTGGATCGCTTGCTATTTTGAAATGTTTTGTAGCTATTTGTCCACAAGAAGCATTTTGTCAGCAGTATTTTGCGAAGAGGCAGGGGAATTGATAATACCAGAAAAGGGCTCGCTCTCCGGGCAGGCTGAATGCGCAATAAGGTGTGAGGTTTGGATGCACGCTAGCACAGCCAGTGCCGAAACAGAGATGTAGCTCAATTGATTAAGTGAATTATCATGTAGAAATAGGCAGCTTCTCTCTTTCTCCCCTTTGCTCGCCCCTGTCCCCAGGGAGGCTCCCAGTGCCCAGAGCCCACCATGGGTCGTGCTGAGAGCAGCAGGGGTCTCCCTGGCTCCCGGCATTTGGGATCTGGGGAAGGGGCTGTCAGAAAACCGAGCCTGAAAAAGCCGGCTCAAATTCAAGGTAAGATGCGAGGAGCTTGCTGGGTGCGTGGGCTCCTTCAGCCTCGGTCACTTCGCGCTCTGAGCTCATCTAATTTCATCCAGTATTTGATGGATTTAGAAATAGTTGTGGTTATCTAAGTATGCGCACAAGACAGGTTTCCCTCCATCTTTACAAAGCACAGGGTAGTTCAGGTTGGAAGGGACCTCTGGAGGTCTCTAGTCCAGGTTTTAATATCTCTGCAGATGGAGAATTCAGACTTTTTGGGGCACAAGTTCCAGTGCTGCCTCACTTTCCTGAATAATTTTTCTTCTGTCCAATGAGGTTTTCTTTTGCTGCAGCTTGTGATTGTTGCTTCTTGCCCTTTCACTGCACACATCAGAAAAAAAAGGCATCTCTCTAACCTCCCTTTAAGAACCTCTATAACCTTTAATGAAATCTCGGCATAAATAAATTGCTTTGTTGGGGAGCTGACTCAGTATCTTGGTGTTTGGCTCTTTTTATCGTCTTCAAAATATATTCTTCTTATTAGGTTGTTATATCAAAGTGGATTTAATGGTTGGATGCGCAAAAAAATCTGTATCCCTGATATTTTGCATCCCTGTGACTTTGCATCCCCCCCGACCCGCAGTTGTCTGCTCCGAGAGGTTGTGCGGAGCTGCGGGGCTCTGCCTGCGGGGACCTCTCCAGAGCTGCGCCCTTTGCTGGTGCATTCATCACAGCCTGTGGTTTTCTGGTCTGGTTGACCTCTTTTGAGGTCAATTCAATCAAATCACTACTATTCAAGATTTCAGAATGCAACAGGCATAATAGGGACCCAGTTCTCCTTTGATAACACATTCTTCGGTGATGATGGTGATACTTCGGTTTTCCTTGCAGTTATCGAGATGGTTTTCTTTTCTTTATGCATCAAAGCAGTAATAATTTGACTTGTCTTCCTTGAGTAATGATTTTGTCTTACACTTTTTTCAGTTACATTTATCTTCAAGGCATTGATTTCATTCCTTTTTAAATTTTTTAATGTTCCTTCGCACTTATTTTGTAGTGATCCTGAATGAATTATACTGGCTTTGTAATTATTTTAAATAGACACTACTTTTACATGTAGTGCCCAAAGAAAGGTAAAAACCTTAGGCTAAACTACTCTTAAGGATAACTTTCCCTGCACCCTCAGAAGGTTTTTGTGAAATACTGCTTTGTTAATAGTTTCGCTGAATGTATTAACTATGATAATGGGCTCCAGCCCACCCCTGTGCGGGGTTGAGGGGCTCGGAGAGGCACCATGCACAAGGGAGGCTTACTGTAGACCAGACCGTCCGATTTAATTTTCCCAGATTTCTGGGTGGAGGATTGAGCCAGCGATGTGGTTTGTCAGGTCGCTGGCAGTGGCGCGCAGCTCCGTGCGCTGCCAGTCAGGGCCTCGCCGAAGGGTGGCAAAGAGGAGAAGGTAGTGGTGTTCCTGTCGGCGTGGATTTGCCGTGCAGATATTGAGCTTGCTTTTGACTCATCAAAGCAGCCGATTTGCATTCATAGCCTACAGCCGACTGTGCATTAAGTCAGTCCCTACAATCAGTGGAATAATTTATTTACGTAAGTTTGGTTTCCAGGACTGTGTAGCATTGTGAATGTAGCCAGATCAGATGATCTAACTTGGGACTGGAGCTCTGCTGACTTACACATAACATGAGAGAGATGAGCAAGATCCCCCAACATAGGAAAGACATGAACCTGTTGGAGCGGGTCCAGAGGAGGCCACAAAGCTGATCTGAGGGCTGGAGCCCCTCTGCTGGGAGGACAGGCTGAGAGAGATGGAGGTGTTCAGCCCGGAGAAGAGAAGGCTCCGGGGAGACCTTATTGTGGCCTTCCAGTGCCTAAAGGGGCTCCAGGAGAGCTGGGGAGGGACTTTTTACTGGGGCACGTAGTGATAGGATGAGGGGGAATGGCTTCAAACTGAAAGAGGGGAGATTTAGATGAGATATTGGGGAGAAATTTTTCCCTGTGAGGGCGGTGAGCCCCTGGGGCAGGTTGCCCTGAGAAGCTGTGGCTGCCCCATCCCTGGAGGTGTTCAAGGCCAGGTTGGACGGGGCTTGGAGCAACCTGGGCTGGTGGGAGGTGGCCCTGCCCAGGGCAGGGGTGTGGAACTGGATGATCTTCACGGTCCCTTCTAACCTAAACCATTCTATGATTCTATGATTATTGGCTCAGATAGTCAGTGTCACCAGGAGACCAGACCCCACCCCTGGGACCCAGAGTTAGGTGACCTAGAGGCTGTGCATGGTTGCAGTGGACCTCCTGAACTTTGAGAGGGGTTCAGGCCATCTATGCAGCTCTAACAATGAGCTGTAAGAGAAATAGGAACTCTTGGGTGAGGGTACAAGCTGCACTGGAGAATGTCTCCAGGTCGTTTTGGGGTTTTTTTCCCCCCTTCCTTCCCCTTCATTATTTTATTCTTTCATCCTTTTATGTTTTATGTAATGGTTCTAAATGTTTCATTGTTAGTTCTATTCAAACATAATTTTGCGCAGTGCAACCAGATGACCACAAAATCCCATCATTTGAGATGTAATGTTCACTGTAATAATAGCTACATCATGTAACTTGTGACAGTGATGGTCCTAGCTGTCATATTAGGAGAGACGCAGCAATGTGACAGGGACTGGGTTTTTATTCTGGTAAAAGAAAAAGCTATAAAAAACCATGTGTCATGAATTCACATCATTTGAGTAATTTCACAGAATTACCAGCGAGAAAATTAACCCGTTCAGACTTAGAGAAGAGGTATTTGAAGTAAGACACATATTTGACACCTCAAGACACCAATCTAGACCTCAGAGAATCTAAAATAGCGGTTTCAAATTCTAAAGTATAGGTATCATGTCCAAAAAGGGGCTTGATTATGGAATGAACTTCCAGAGGAAAATGGACAAAGCCAAAATCTGACCAATTTTGGAAATTGCTGTAGCTCCATCCTCTTACGCAGCACTGTGGAAAAACGAAATTTGCTTTCAACCACACTGGCAATAAGCACACGTGGACTCGCTTCACGTGGGATTCTGTGTACACCGAAATGGCAAGAACCAGAAACCCCACAGGGACTCAGAGTTCGTTAATCTACTTTACATTTCAGATGTTCTGATACCATGGTGATGGGCAACAGTAGAAAGACCTAAAATAGAGTATAAGTGTTTTCAACAGCTTTCTCTTACTAAGTGCACTTCATACTATCATGAGAAAGTCCTGTTGATTTTTTTCCTCTTTCTCCCACTTCAAATAAATTGTCTAGTACCTAAAAGGTCATTTTGAAGAACTTTGCTTTTCTATAAATTACTGGATTTTGTAAAAACACTGAATATAAGTGACAATCTCTTGTCTGTCTGTATTTAGTATCTTACTTTTAGACTCCTAAGAGAGAGTCTTTAACAATTTTCTCAAAAGAATATGGGGCGAGGGAGAGAAAGGGAGGGGGAGGATACTGTACCGCATTTTCTTTCTGAATTTTCTGTGTATCTTGGGCAAGAAAGGAATGAATATCCCAGAATAATTAGTGTAATGATAATAAAGAAGGCGGTGAAAAGCCTTATCTTCTAAAAAAACGTGTTTGTTGTTTCTCTCTGCAGGGTGTTGTAAATGGCATCCAGTCTGGTGTGTGTGCAGCTTTTTGATAGAGTTGTATTTGAATAGAAAGCGGCGAGTTTTGTGGGCTTTTACTGATGTTTAGTAACTTTTTTTTCCTTGTCTTCTGGAGCTAATCTTATGCCTGGCTTCAATAATTTTGAAGGTATTTGAGATTTGTGTGTTACTTGATGGGGCTCAGTTTATTAACGCTTCTGTCTTCTTAAATCCGCTACATGATCCCAGCAGTGACAAACTGGCAACCACAATTATTGCCGATAATTGAGAAGTGACACTGCACATGTAGGGCTGGCTCTCAACCTGCGCCAGACAATGGAGCCTCTGTACAGAACAGTGGGGGTTTTAAGGGCTAAATTTAAAGGCAAAACATATCACTATCTGTTAAAGAGGCACTCTGTGCGTGTAGGATGTGCTAAGCCTCTTGCAGAAGCAAGTCTCCTGCCTTTCATTTCTTTTCATACCTTTCTCTTCCCTGTTTTCCCTTTACCTGTCAATTTTCCTCTCTGTGCTCTAGATAACTTTCCCTTCCTTTGGTGCCGCTGTGATGCTCAACGGCCCATTCTGATGCAATATTTAGGTGCCTCCTGGCTGTGGTTTAAAAGGTGCTTTAACATCTTCAGCACTAAAGTAGATTTTTCTTACAGCCCAACATTTCTCAGTTCTTAGCTCCTTAGGCTCCTGAAGTTAAAACTTCCAGAGCCGTACCGAAGCCCCAGATCTCAGTGGCTTATATCCCATTTTCAGCATCAGGTATTTTTATCCGGTAGTATCTTGTCTTTTTGCATCATTCAGTGGTGTTGGTACTAGTTCCTTCTTATTTTTCAATGTTGAATGGCACTAGGAGGAAGATGAGCATTTATGTAGAACAATTGCTGTGTTAGGTTTTTGTGTGCATAAGAGCGGTGTGAGATTCAGGCTGAGTGTGGGGCGGGTGTTTAAAAGTGCGCTGGGAGGAGAAGTCGAAAAGACTCTGAGGAAGCAGGAGGATCATTTCTTTTGCTTCTGTTAACATCTAGCAAATGTCCTTGGTTTTCCATCTCCTACTGAGGTCCAGAAAAGAGTAGAACGAGAGCTCTCAATGCCTACTCAAGATTATTCCGTTTCAGATGTTACTGAAGCACTGCATAAATTGCTCCTAAGAAAGCACAGGACCACTTGACCTTTTAGATGCTTGCAGCGACTGCTTTGTCATCTGCTCTTCATTATAATACCATTTTCAATGCTATGAAGCTTGTAGTATGATCTGCTGCTCCATCATTTGGGGCAGTGCCCTACTTGCTTTCAGGCCCGTCAGTCTTGGCAGGCGAGGGGAAATCTCTGGGGAAACCCTGGGGCTCGGACTTTAGTAGACTAATCTGCACTGCGATGGAGTCTTTGCGTTGCTTTCCAGGGACTTTGCTTCAGGCCTTCAACTGATGCAATTTGTGATTTTTAGAAAGTAAGGGATCTGTATGAGTTACAGTTCGTGTTTCTTTCTGGCGTGCACCCGTTTGCAGGGTCCCATGACCATGGCAATAAAGTGCCAGGTATGGATTTATCCGTGCCAAACCAGGCAGGGTTGGGGTGTATCAATAACCCATTAATTACAGAAAAGGAGGCAAGAAAGATTAAATGGTTTCTTCTGATTGACGCGTGCAGGATAAAGCACTGCTGGAAAAGGCAGCTCAGCTGATGTTGATGACGAGTTCATCGCTGCTCAAAGGTGTGGTCCTTCCCCAGTCTTTCTCTCCTTCTGGTGAGGCCCCAGCCCAGCTAAACGCTTGAGAAGCCCATTGAGCTTTCTGAGCAGCAGAACACCATTATTTTCCCTTGGTTAGCTTTACGCAGCAAAGGGAGGTGCAGGATGAGGGGAAGGTTGAACGACAATGGGCAGGTACCTGGGCAAGGGATGGCCATGGAGGGCATAACCACTTTTTCCAGGGGCAGCATGCGCTTAGAGTGGGCCAAGCCACAACTGTGCTGCACTGCCGGCATCAAGAGCTGGATGCTCTTCTCCTATGCCCTGCCTTTCCCAAAATTCAGACAGAAAGAGTCTGAATGGGAGGCATCTGGCTTGGGTGAAGAAATAGGTCAGTACTGTGACCCAGCTGTTTCTCCATCTTGGCACCTTGTGATATGCAAAGTGTCATGCGAAAGCCTTGTTAGCTGGTGTCTTGACTTGTTCCTTGAATTGCTGCACTGCCCGCAGAGTAATTGCTATTTACCGCCCGTGGAGCAGCCCCTCTCCCTACGCTGTTGCTCGCGAGGTCACTCAGACCCTCGGGAACCCGTGTGGCTGGGTCAGCGTGAGGCACGAGCCCCTGGATGCCCGCAGCCACCCTGTCCTCCCCTGCTCCTCTCCCACCTCGCACCCGGCCACAGCAGCGCCGGGCAACCCACCCGGCACGCACGCTGCCCCCCGGCTCCTCTCCCTTCGCTCCCCAGGGTGCGAGACGGCCCCTCTTTCTGGCAGTACGTTTCATGAGATGGCAGATTGGTCATCGATTGATTCCGCACTGGAAGCACACCCATCATTCTTGGCAACATATGGCAACTAATCTGTCCTTACGCAGTTAATTAGGCACCATTTGTATGCACATGTCGCCCTTTGCGCGCTGAAGCGGCTGCGGTTCCTGTAGGAAGCTGTTTGTTCAGGGCTGTCTTTCTCCTTCCTTTGTGTGGGGGAAAAAAAAAAAAAAGAGGTTTCATACTCATTTCTTTGCGTGTGTTCTTTTTAAAGAACAAAGGTAACGGGGTGGTGCGGCGGGGGACGAGAGGGGTGCGGTCTTTAGGGTGCTGGGTG